>NW_006399784.1:5509854-5511477 GCF_000299155.1 Elephantulus edwardii | reverse complement strand
AGCATCCTTAATTATAACAACTCAAGGTTTGAATTTGTTCTTCAGTTCCTTGAGCTTAAGAAATGCTGAGTGAGTTGGGCCCTTTTGATTTTCTGACTCCAGCTCTTTGCACATTGAAGCAAAACAAAATGTTAAAATGTACACAACTTCAAGTTCTATGATATAAAATAAGTATTCTATACTTATCTGCCTTTTGAAATATAACAATCTAAATGATTGATTGTCATCAAACAATTAAATATTCTAACAATTTATCTAAATATTCCTTTATCTCCACTAGTTGGCAATTTAGGCTGAGCTCTACATAGCTTTTGAGATGTTGCCAAGAAGGTACAGGATCAATGGAATAACTGGTTTGTCTTTGATTTGGATGATCTCAGATAAGATGCTTCATTCCTGTTAGAGATATTCTATTAATTTATAGAAGGTGATCCTGATGTTGTTCATGTGGTGGTGTGATAGAGTATCTAGTGAGTATACAAAGAGTGAAAACTTTTAAGATTTTGTGAATAATACCCTCAGAGTGCTACAAAATAACTTTGATCATATTCTTTTGGTGGAAGTCAAGGTCACAGTTTGAGTAATCCTGAATTAGATGCATTTCTGTCATTTGTGGCCTAAGATATTAGAAACTATCTTATATATAAGATATATATCTTATATATGTGAGATTAAAGAGAGGAAAATCAACTAAACAGAAAGAAAAGTTTATTTGTCATGCAGGCATAATCAAGTAAATCGAATGTTGAGCTTATGAGTAATGCTTGCCCATCAGAATACTAGTATAGAATCAACTTGACCATACCTTTAGGTTTCTGCATTGTTGAAGTACTCAGTTCAGAATAACTTGAAAAGGTAATAGTGTTAGATGAATGGTTTTCTGCAAATAAAGAAAGCAAGTCTAAAGAAACAGAATCTCTTTCCTAACTGAACTTACGCTTTCTGCTACTTGAATACCACATACCTAAATAGAAATTCTTCTATGAAAGAGAACTTGACACAACATTTCGGTATCTATTGTAGATAGTGCAAAGGTTAACATGGAGTCAAGTGGAAGAAGAATAGATTTAATCTCTTAGCATGTGTTGAAGTCCCAAAGGCAAGTGATTCAAATCCACTAGCTGCTTTCCGGGAAAAGACAGGCAATGTCCTTCTGTGCTGTTTACTGACTTTGAAAACCTGCTGGAGGGTCAGGTATGAGCCACTTCTGACTCAATAACACAGCTTAGTAAAAAGTGCTGCAAAATCACTTTCTTAAAGATACAGATATATGGCTGAAAAACTGTGATCATTTGGTAAACTTTCATTCCATTGAAAGGTATTTTGAGTACTACTCAAGAAATATAAATCTAATTGAATTAACTAATACAAAGGAAGAGATTAGAAAGAAGACTATTCTGTCTTAGATATAGTAGCAGAACCTACTTACCCTTAAATAAAATTGCATTAATTCTCTCCACCTAGTCTTATGTCTTGTCAAATACGTACACAGCATCATCAACAAAATGTCTGAAAAGCTAATTGGTTTGTTGTTGTTGTTGTTATGTGCCATCGAGTCGTTTCCGACTCATAGCGACCCTATGCACAACAGCTCTAAACCCTGCTCTATCCTGCGCCAACCGC
>NW_006399784.1:5484388-5509289 GCF_000299155.1 Elephantulus edwardii | reverse complement strand
CTGCAGTCCTTGACCCTTCGCAGCAAGTGCATGAGGTAATGACCCTTATGCTTTTGGATGTAGTTTTGCTGCCTGAAATATGGTCTGATGGTCAATCATCGATGATTAGAATTCACTGTATCCTGTTCTACTGAGTTGAGAAACTTAGACAAAAGGTCAAAAGCAGAGTAATACCAGATGGTTCCCTAACTTTATTTATGATTCTGGGCAAAATCTTTCTCATTTGCAGCCTCTGCAACTGTAATTTACAGACTTTGTGTGACTCCATTGCCATCTATAGTTTCACATTTTTTTCCCTAGCACAATTGTTATAATCTATCTTCACACAATACTTATTGTTGTTGTGGTTTACAACTTATTGCATCTAATAAATCCCTTCTGGGTATATTCTTAGAGAGTCCATTTATCAACTCTTATTCTACTTCACATTGATTTTCACTGAAGAGTATCACTCATGAGTCTGCATCTTGGTATCAGCTCCCTTCTCATTTTGCAGAGGTGAGCTATCAGATGGCAACTGCTCTCTATATCAGTCTACTTGATATATGTTATTCAAGTCAGCAGAAACAATTTTGGAGAAATAAGAGAAAGTCCGACTTTCTTTTGGGGAGTAAAAAAAAATCACTTTTGGAATCTGTCCTTTACATTGGTTATTTCTTGATAAGTAGTGACTGACAATGAAGGCCTTGGCTATGCAGCCTTCTGGGAGACGTTTCCAAATCTAAGTGATAGGTCTCAGCTGCCAGTACAACAATCAGCTACATGTCTCAAGAAAATCCCAGAGTACATACTCTGAATCTAAGCACTGTACTACCAACATCAGCGACTATGCCCTGGACATGTCAAACAATGATAAGAGAAAGAGATTTTAGACATATCTAGACCAACGTATTGCAGCAGTACTAATATCTCATACAATAATCACTATGTTGGAAGTAGGAGTGGCATCTACTTGCTAAATAATATGCTTTCAGAATCCCTGTGAACTTTGATAAATGTTGATAGTTGTAGAGGAGCTTCAAGCCTTTTGTTCTTAGGGTCGCTGTGAGTCATGCTCCACTCAAAGGCAATTAACAACAATCATTATGTGAGATTTCTGTACACATAATAGCACTAATGGCAATACATGGAGATAACTATGTTCTACAGAATTAGAAAAAGTTTACTTTATGAGTAAATAATTCATAAAAAGTTTATAACATTAAGAAATTTGAAGATACAATATTCTTTATGAAAAGTAACATGTAAAAATAGATGTTACAAAGTTTAACAGGACAGCCAGCAATAAATTTTGGTGAGGATGTGGAGATAATTGGAACTCTCACAACCACTCTGCAAAGCACTTTAGCATTTCCTCAAAAAGCTAAAAATAGATACTCTGTATAACCCAGGTATTCCACTACTAGGCATAAGCTCCAAGGAAATTAGAACTGTGACACAAATAGAGATTTGTACCCAATGTTCATTACAGTATTATTCATCATTGCAAGAATGTGCAAAGAGCCCAAATGTCCATGCACAATCTAATGGCTTGGGTAATTGTGATGTAATACTACTCAGCATTCAGTAGCAACAATTTAGAAAATTATTACATAATTTGGGAGAGAGTGGAGGGAATTATGCTGAGTAAACTAATTTAACCTCATTATTGTTTTGTTGACTAACTTCAAGTCAACCACGACTCATAGTGATCCTATGAACAAAAGGCCTGAACCCCTCTACAATTATCCACATTTGTCAAAGTTCATAGAGTTTCAGGAGGCATGTTGTTTAGGAAGTGGATGTCACTCCTGCTTCCAAAACCTGTTATAAGGATGACTACCTCATAGGACCATTATTGTACAAACAGGGATAACTAGTAAAACGTATATGGAGATTCAAGGAGGAAAAGGGTGGGAACAGAGAGGTGAGGGTGGGCAGGAGGGAAATTATAGGGCCACAGAATTTGGTGGATTGAGAAAGGGGGAAGGGTAAAGAAAATGGGGAAAATCTGGGACGAATCTGGAAAGGCAGGGTTATGATTGGCATTGTTCATTGGTGACTGATTTTATAAAACATAATGAATGAGAATGATTGCATGGAACACAATGTGAATGAAGGACAGTGTGAAACACAATATATATATGAACTTTGTATGCAAACCAATGTAAAATTAGGTGCTGTCAAATTGTGTACAATTCATAGTGACCTTATGAAGAAAAGATCTGAGCCTTGTTCTATCCTGTGCCATTCTCACACTAACTGACACAAGAGCCCATGGTGACAGCCATTGTGTCAATCTATGTGGTTGAGGGTTTTCTTAATCAGCTCTATACCATTCTTAACACCATGTCTTCTCCAATGAATAGCCTTTCCTAGAAATATGTCCAAAGTGTGTGAGACAAAGTCTCATAATTCTTTCCTACAAAGTACACTCTGAATGCACTGTCTCTAAGACATATTTGCTTGTTCTTTTGGCTGTCCATGGATGTTCCAGTCTCTTCTCCAACACCATAGCTCATAGGCATCAATTATTCTTCTGTCATCCTTATTCACTGTCCAGCACTCAGATGCATAGCAAGTGATTGGAAACACCATGGCCTGAATCAGGTGCACCTTAGTCTTCAAAGTGACATTATTCCTCCTCAATAATTTAGAGAGGTCTCTAACTACAGATTTTCTTAGTTCAATGCATCTCCTTATTTCCTGACTGCTGGTACTAAGTGTGTTGTTATGGATCCAAACAAGATGAAGTTCTTGACTTCATCTTGCTAAAAATATAGGTCTAAAGAACAACTAAGGGTTAACTTTGGGATGACTAACCTGTGTTATATGAATTCAAACCAACTTAATTTGGGACACACTCTGAATTTATACCTGAAGTTTAATGAAACTAGGCTTTAATGTGTTATAAGTATAGCACATTTTTAATATTTTCAGGACACAAAAATCCCAAAACTTATTTCTGCCATGTCAGATCTGACTCATAGATGATCTTCCAATTTTTTTTCATATTGGTTTACAATAAATAATTAATATACATTGTGATTCATTCATGTATATTGTGTTTCACATAATCTTTCATTTACATTGTGTTTCATACACTCATTCATACACATTGTATTTTATAAAATAAATTACAATTGATACATTCCAACCTTATCTTTCGAAGTTCCCATTGGCTCTGTCCTTTTCACACACACACACTTATTAAACTCTTCTATCCCAGTGATTTCCTCCCTTCCCCATTTTTGCCCCCTTTCCTCTCTTTTCTCTTTCTCTTTTGGACATTAACACTAATATTACTAGTCATCCTTCTATTTTTACAATAATAACCTTATGTCGTATTTGTCCTTATGAGACTGAGTTAGCTCACACCACATAATGGGACTCTCTCATGTCATAAAATAGTTTATAAACTCATTACTAATTACAAACTCATTACTCCTTAGTGCTGCATAGTATTCCACTAATGTCAATGTACCACAATTTCTCCATCCATTTACTTATTGAGGCACATTTGGGCTCCATTTTCTTGCAATTGTGAATAATGCTGCTATGAACATAAGTGTACATAATGTATGAGAAGAGATTGTCCATTTCTCTTCTCAGAATAACAAGTGGATACAAACTGTCAAAGAACCAGTGCTTTTGTGTTAGCAGTATAAAATCCTAGGGGCTACTTCACCAGAGCTCCCATAGGAAGATCAAATGATTTTCTTAAACTGCAATAAATCACTCACATTGAAGTTTTTTTACTCTTTCAACCTGAAGTAACTTCTTAAAAGCTTTAATATATATTTTTCATCCTACAGTATTTATTTTTATTTACTGCTCCAGAAAAAAAATCCAAAACTTTAAAATAGTTATCGTTTGTTATTT
This sequence comes from Elephantulus edwardii, assembly GCF_000299155.1. NCBI lineage: Eukaryota > Metazoa > Chordata > Mammalia > Macroscelidea > Macroscelididae > Elephantulus > Elephantulus edwardii. Next base: position 5,505,428 of record NW_006399784.1, on the reverse strand, counting down.
GGGAAATTTATAAAAGACCATATTATTTGGAAAACTTTATAAATAATCCCCAAGAAGTAGGGTAATATCTTAATACAAACTAAAGAAAGAATAGAATGCTCTAAGTTCAAATAATTCAAAATTTGCCCACACACTGTTTTGTGTCTTTTGTCTGAAAGTTCCATGTATTTTTATTGTGATTTTATTTTTTGAAAAAAATATCATCTTTACTTGAACCAGGAAGCAGTAGTCAGAACAGAGAAGGGGGAAACTACATGGTTCTGGATCAAGAAAAGTGTGTGTCAGGAATGCATCTTCATAACTTTTTTATTCTATATGCAGAACAAATCATTTGGGAGGCTGGATGAATGTGGCATCAATAACCTGCATTATGAATATGACATAACCTTGCTTGCTGAAACTGAAGACATAAGTTGTGATGCTGGAGAAGAGTGTTGAACATACTGTGACTGCTGGGAGAACAAACCTGGAGAGAGTGAAAACAGGCTGCTCCTTGGAGGCAAGAATTTTGAAGCTCTCTGTCACATACTTTGGGCACATGGCTAGAAGGGAACAGTCCTTGAAGAGGGACATCATGCTTGGAAGAGTGGAGAGACAGTGTGAGAGAGGAAGACTCAGGAAGAGATGGATTGACTCAGTGACTGAAGAAATGGGATTAAGTGTATCAGAGATGATGAGATTGGCTCGGATAGGGCAGGATTCAGAGCTAATGTACATATGGTCACTATGAGTTGCATTCGACTTGATGGTGCATAGCAATAAAAACAAACCATCTTTACTAAAAATAAACAGAACAGAGCAAGGAAACACTGCATGGTTCAAAATTAGTAAATCAGTGCATCATGGATGCATCCTGTCACCATTCTTTTTCAATCGATATGTGGAACAGGTCATTCAAGAGGCTAGGCTCTATAAGGAAGATTGTGGCATTAAGATTGGAGGAAGACTCATCAATAACCTATGTTATACAGAGGACACAATTTTACCTCCTGAAACTGAAGAGGAACTGAAGTGTTTGCTGCAGAAGATGAAGGATTGTAGTCTTCTATGTGGATTGAAGCCCAACATCAAGAAGACAATGAATGATTCTTACCACTGGCCCAATTGGCAGCCCAACGTAGAAGGAGAAGGGATTTTGTTAACAGTTACAGATTTCTTGGCTCCACAATCAACACTCTTGGCACCATCAGTCAGGAAATCAAAAGGTGAATTACACTGGAAAATCTGCTGTCAGGGACCTAACTCTTCAGAGTACTGAAAAGCAGCAATATCTGTTTAGAGACTAAGGTGCATCCGATGCAGGCCATAGTCTTTGCAATTAACTTGCTATGCATCAGAGAGCTGAACAATGACCAAGGATAACAGAAGAAGAATCAAGGTCCTTGGGTTGTGCTGTTGGAGCACAGTCTTGAACATATATTGGACCACCAAGAAAACATAGGTTTGCCTTGGAGAGAGTGAAACCAAGTTTCTCCTTTGAGGCTAGGATTTTGAAGTTCTATCTAACATATTTGGGCACAATGTCCATAAGAGACCAGTCTTTGGAGAAGAACATCATACTTGGAAGGGTAGTGGAATATTGCAGGAGAGGAAAATAACAGATGAGATAGAGTGATACAATAACTGGGGCAATAGAGTTAGGTGTGTCAGAGTCATTAGGACTGGCTCAGAACCGGGTGGGCTTCAGAGAAATTGTACCTAGATTAACCATGAGTCGCAGGTGACATGACAGCTCATAACAACAACTAATAATAATAAATACTGAAAAATATAGTAATTTCTAAATATTTTAAATTCAGATGTCTCATATTTAGCACTGAACAAATCTTCAGATTAATGTTGTTAGGTACCATGGAGTAGTAGCCACCCTATGAACAACAGATCTGAACCCTGTCTTATTCTGTGCCTTCCTGACTACCTCTAGTATACTTGAGCTCCTTGCTGTAGTTATTGTGTCAATTCATTTCATTCAGTCTTTCTTTTTTCCACTTATCTGCCACCTTTCTAAGCATGATAACTTTCCAAGATACAACTTCTAAATCATGTCCTAAATAAATAAGTGAGACAAAGCTTAGCCGTCCTTGCCTCCAAGTTGCATACTGGCAACACTTTCTCCAGGACAAATCTGTTTGTTCTTTTGGCAGTGCAAACCATAATGGGTACACTTCTTCAACATTACAGCTCAAGGTCATCCATTATTTTGATATTCTTACCCATTGTTCAGCTCTTAGCTGCATAACAAATGACTGGAAAAACCTTGACCTGAATCAGGCTCATCTTAGTCATCAAACTGACATCATTGCCCCTCAGTAATTTGGAGAAACAACTTTCTGGACAGCAGACTTTCTAATGCAATATATTTCCTGACTACTGGTACTAAGGGTGTTACTGTAGATTTAAGTAAGATGAATTCATTGACAATTTCATTCTTTCTCTATCTGTGAAAACGTTGCCTGTCAGTCCAATGGTTAGGATTTTTGTCTTCTTGATGTTGTCCAAACAGAACAAGGGAACAATGCATGGATTATTATAATTTTTTAAAAGGTATGTACTAAGGCTATATCTTTTTTTAACACATCTATTTGATCTATATGCTGAACAAGTCATTTGAGAAACTGGACACTATGAAGAAGAATGTAACATCAGGATAGGAAGAAGACTCAACAACAACCCGTAACACGCAGATTACAGAAGCTTGCTCACTGAACATGAGGGGAACTTGAAACAGTTAATAGAGAAAATAAAACACTGTAGTCTTCAATGTGGAATACACATTGAATAGATATGAAGAAAGGATACAGGCCTCATACACACCTTTCTTAATTTTTAATCATGCAGTATTACTTTGTCTTTTTCAGACAACAACTTCTTGGTCTTGATATAGGTTTTGTATAAACATGATTAAGTGTTTTGGGATTCCCATTCTTTTCAATGTCAGCAACAGTTTGTTTTGATTCACACAGTTAAATTCTTTTGCCTAGTCAATAAAACACAAATAGACCTTTTCCTGATATTGTCTACTTTCAGTCAGGATCCATCTGGCATCAGTTATGATATCCCTGGTACCATGATCTTTTAAAAACTAAGCTTGAACTTTCAATGTACTATTATATCCATTTTTTGGATGATCTTCAGCAATATTTTGTAGTGTGTGATATTAATGATAGCTTTCAATAATTTTTACATTTTATTGGATCACTTTTTTTTGGTAATGAGAGCAAATATATATCTCTTCCAGTAGTTGGTGAGCAATATTACCCATGGGAAATTTGAAAGCAAGAAAAACATTAGAATACATTACGACTTGGTTTTCTTCACAGAAAAATAAAATTACAGTGGAATTTTGTAGAATGATTTTTTTACAATGGCATGATCCTGAAAAGTCTATTTTAACATCATATTGTTAAGTGAGGAGTTTCTGATTCAGTGATATTTTTAACACATTTGCCTTTATCAAATACTTTTGTTATATGTCCATAATTTACTCTGTATATAGTATTTAAAATTTTAAAGTGTAGGAGATAAGTTCAGGGAGCTCTTGTGGGCAATGGGGCAAGGAGTTGCACTCCCAACCTGAATGCAGGTGGTTTAAATTCATCAACTACTCTGAAGAAGAAAGATGAACAATGTCTTCTTCTGCGAATAATAGCCTCTTAAAACCTTCTGGAAGGTTAGCTATGAGTTGGTTTCTTTGCGATGGTAGGTAGCAAGAGAAAAGTTTATGTATATAGTGCTGATAACTCTAATTATACTTGTTAATAACTCAGATTACTAGCACTCAAGTTATTTCAAATCTATTTTTGTCCTAATATGCTTTTTGTCTTAATTTCACATAAGTCCTTAAAAATATAAATAGAAGACCTGTTTTAAAACAGTGGCACTATTTAATATTTGTCCCTTTTTAACTGAGATAGTGGAGTGGACCTGGGGGAGGGGGAAAGAATTGTAAAACAATGGGGAACTTTTACTTTTCAAAGAGAAAAGTGTACTTGAGGGGAGGGGTGGGCAGGGAGAAAAGTGCAACAATGAATGAAGGAAAATCTAAAGTCTGTAAATTGTCATTAAAATTAATTAAAAAAAGGTAAAAAAAATTAAAAACAGGAGGGAAAAATATAAATAGAAGACAAGTTTTGTCAAGTGGCTGTTTATACTTTTAGAGCTAACATGTTTAACAAGTTGCCAGCCACCCATAGTGACCCTTTGTACAGCAGCTTTGAAGCCTTCTCTGCCCTGAGCCAGTCTTAGTGACTCCAATACTCCTATCCTCATTGCCCCAGTTACTGTGTCAATCCATGTGAGTGAGATCTTTCTCTCCTGCACTATTCCTTTTCATTTTTATTGTTTTCCTGGATGCCTCAAATGTAAGAGAAGAAATTCTGCAGCACACATGGCTGTTATTTGTGAAGGTAATAGTACTTGTTCATATCAGAATCAAGCCAGCATTGACTACTCACTCCCCCTGACATTGAGTCACTGCCATATTCTTCACCGAGCTCCAAAATAAAGTGGCAGATTTCAAAGAGTGGAAAAAGAAAAGCACAGGTGGTACCACCTACTTAGTTCTTCTTAGCTCAGTAGCAGCTGCTGGTCTTTTCACAGTCTATTAAGAGCAAAACAAGGACTAGAATGTCAGCTATTGACATTGTGTAACAGTGTCATTAAATTGGCTTCAATTATGATAACCAATGGCAATTTAAGAGAGAGTGTTCCTTATTTAGGCTTTGGGTAAAAATCTTCAGGCTTGACTGCTTAACCTGCAAACATTGCTCTTAGTCTATTAATTAATTCTGGGCACATTGCAAACTATACAACTGCCATGTCTTAATCTTCCTAATCTAAGAATGTGTTTTATATTTTAAAAGAAGGTTAAGAATTAATGAGCATGTGGTTCACCCTTGCTAAAAGGAGGTGAAGAAGAAAGAGAACAGACTGTTTGAGGCTTGATAATGTTACCTTAAATGCCTCTGTTCAGTGAATATAGCTATATCCCTTCTTACATTGCAAAATTTAAAAAAAAAGCAGCAGATTTTCCATTCACAGAATTTTAAATATGTCGAAGTTTAGACAGAATTCCATGCTTCCACAAGGAAAGGTCTACTTAAGGGGGGCAGCGAATCTTATTTTTAGGTTTGATCCTCACATTTGTTGAAAGAAAGCTCAAAGTAGAGAAATATGATGCAATTGGGCTTGATTAAGGTGAACTTTGAGAACCATAATGTTTCTACGTTGTGGGTAAATCATTCAGTAGGTTATTATAGACAATAATCTAGATCTGTTTAAACATATGAATAATTTCTTTTAAAATTATCAATAAAGAAGTATTTCTATAAAATGGAGATTGGCAATGCTCCAAATTATTGTACTACACTCCATCATCTATTACATTAATCTTTCTGCCTTTCAGGTCCCCAACTCCTGTTCATGTCATTTGTATTCTGGGATTTGCTGGATGGTCTCTTAGAAACTCAAAATCCATCACGGAAATGGCTCACCAAACTGTGGGTGCTATAGGGTAATGTCTTAGAAGCTGGTAAGTGATTGATCAGGATCCTGTAGGCTTTCACTTTTGGGATCAGCTGAATCAAGAGTGTACTTCGGTTTTTTCATGATGTTATACAAGTCTTCTCGTACTCTAGTCTTTGTAATGACCATTTGCTTTCTTCATGGAAGATATTCTAGATGTCATCTCACAGCTCATCTGCTCTTTGTTCATTACTGTTCAAACCATCAATCTGTTCTTGAGATAGCCTTTAAAACCAGGTGGGTGAGACTCAATGTCATACTTCGTTCTTGTGTATTTGTTTTATTTTTTTTTAGCTTCAATTTGAACTTTCACATAAATAGTTCCAAAGCGAGCACCTGGCATCAGTTTCACAGTTGATTTTAAGCATCTACAGTTATTCTTTTCATTGTTGTAGTACATCTGATTCCTGTATAGTCCAACGGATGAGCTTCATGTATATATTCACTGTTTGTGGTGTGTATTGTTTTGGTTGGTTTTTGTTTTTTTTTTATAAAATATATTTTTAATGAATCACTTATTGTACAAAATTCTGTCATTCTATCTCTGGCCTAATTTCTGTCACCAAGTCTGTGATTTCTGACTACCAGTCCTCCCTTCTTCCCAACGCTTGCATTTCAGGTCTCAATTATTATTAAAGAATCTTGATTGCTTGTTCTATCAGTTTCAGACTCCAGAACTTAGTAGAATTTTCTCCTTTGAACTTTAGTTGTGGGTGGGCATATTTGAATTCTATCTGTGCTATCAGGTCTTTCTTCTGTGGTGTCTAGTATTGATAGTATCCTGTTACTGACAGCATTGTACCTCTCTAGAGTAATCAAGGGCAACAATGTTAAAGACAAAGGTGTACCAGATCCAAACAATGGCCTTCTTTCTCATTTGCTTGCTATGCATTTGAGAGCTGAACAAACAGGTCTGTCCAGAAAGTCAAACCAGGGTGATCCTCGGTGGTAAGCATTGTGAAACTCTGTAGCACATATTTGGAATATGTTGTAAGAGTAGAGGCAGTCCTTGGAGAAAGACAACATGCTTGGAAAGGTAGAGGGTTGGCTCAAGAGGAGATGATAATTAAGATAGATTGACCCAGTGACTGTGGCAATAGGGTCAGGTGTGACAGAGATGGTAAATTTGGCTTGGAATAGGAAATATTTTAGAGACATTGTTCATTGAGTTATTATGAGTTGTAGTTTATTTGACAGTGCAATATGACAACAACAAGTAAGGTAAGAATTGCATATCACCCTTATCCTATCCCTTCATTAAAATAAATAGATCATCTTTGAATGGGATCTGAAGACAAAAAGGCTAGGATCACAAAATGGAAGGCTACAGATGGAAGAGTCATATAAATTCACTGTACAGTAGCACAAAGCTATGTTTTCCATTTCATTTGCTAAAATATTATGTAGCAGATAAAGATGTGATAAGAGAATATTTTATTAAAAAGTGGCTCATGTGGAGGAAATTTATAGTGGAAATAAGTCAGTATGCCTTGACTAATGACTCAGGATTCTACTATACCAAAGACAGATTTAGGATCAGTTCAGCATCAAATAAAAGATTGTCTATATTGGCAATATCATTCCAATAATTGAAATTGTATTTTTGAAAGAGATGAGTATATTTATGCCATTGTATGCTATTAGTTGGAACTGTTTCATAGTTTACCCTCCAGGGAGTTATTTTCAGAGACAGTAAATTACACAAGAGGAGATTGCTCACCCTTATCCTTTGGAATAGTTTGAACTATGGTCTTTGGGATTGCAGTGTAGCTTTTTACCACTGGGCCATCTCAGCCATATGTGTGTATTCAGAATGATAATACAGAATATTTAAAGGATTTATTAGTCATATTTAGTGATTATAGCCTTCATTGTGGACCAATAAATAACTTTGTAACAAGAGGAGATGCTGTCAGTGTTTGTTTTGCTTTCTTTTTTTGTTTGTTTTTTTTTTTTATTTGCAATCTCCACCCACGTAAGTAGAAGTCTGCCATATAGTGCACTGGACAAATCTATTATAAATTACTTCTTTATAGTTCTAAATAACAGGATATGATTTTCAAAACTAATGTATGTCTGACCCAAGCACCTAACTATGGTAGTTTTAATTGCCTTAAATGCATGTGCAAGTTGGACACTGAATCAATATGTTTGAATGATAATAGATAAGAATATATTTATTAGACCATGAACTGCCAGAAGGAATAAAACAAAACAAAATAAAATTAAAAATTACAAACACAAATTGGTTTTGAAAAAATATTTCTAGCATTTCCCTTAGAAACTAAGGTGGCAAGATTTTATCTAATATACTATAGGCTTAGCCTCAAGAGTGGCTCAGACCCTAGAGAAGGACACAATTCTTGGAAGAAGATAAATTACAAAGAGGTAGATCCTCAAGAAGATGAATTTACTTTTGGTGCAACACTACAGAGTTTGGGAGGTTGACCCAGAACTGTGGCAATATTTCATTCTGTTAGACACAGGGTCAACATTTTTTGTAACCAAGTTGGTGACATGCAAGTACAAAAGAAACTTTTATTTCTTTCATGATCATACTTGCAAAGGTAGAGGTGAGAGGAAGACCTTCTACAAGTTGGACTAACACAACGGCTGCCTCAAGAGGCTCTACTGTGTCAGGAAGTGTAAGTACGGCATGTAGGACATGGCTCAGATCTGTTGTTTTGGGGGTTGCTATGGGTTGTACTCAACTTGGTGGAACCTAAGAACAAGTACAAAAACCCCACACACTTGCAATGGTGCATTATTACCTAAATATAAAACCAGAGACTCATGTCCTTGTTGACACACACATTCTTAACTATCGCAATATATTGCTTGCAAACTTGCCACACGTAAGGGAGCTTTGGTGGCCTAGTGGCAAGACACTGCACTGCAATCCCAGAGGTATGCGGTTCAAATCCACCAGGTGCTCTGCTGGAGAAGGAGGGGGCAATCTCCTCCTGTACCAGTCAGATCTGATCTGACAGTACAAGTAAAAATAATATAATAAAAAAAAATTTGAAAAAAAAACAAAACTTGCCACATTCTTATAGAATACACAATCTCTTAATACAATTATAAAATCATTCTTGGTACACGAAACACATAACAAATAATATATATACCACAGAAAAATTACTCATTTCTTCTATATCTAATATTTTATGGGAGAAGAAAAAGTATTGTATGCACACACATAAGAGAGAAACATTGCTAACAATCATATTCCTTACTTCTACATGTATATGTAAGGGTATACAAGGGTTATTTAGATCTATCTTCTTTCATCATTTATTCTGTGTTTCTTTTGCCCTAGGCAAACAACTCAGCTGTCTGCCTCTTTGCCTGATAAAGTGATCCAAACTCCTGTCCCAAAGGGTCTAGACTATTAGTAGTCATGTCAGACTTGGCCAACTCTGCTTTATCTGCTTTACCTCTATTATTTAGAATCAATCAAGTTCAAAGAACCAAAATACAACCTTGAATTTATCTCACCTGAATTTAAAAAAATTATTTTAATAATAACTTTGAGGCATTGAAAAGCAAAGTCAAAAAGACTTGTGGGTTGACATTGTACCTCATATCTGAAGAAAGCAAAAGGCCATTACAAAAAGAAATGTTGCTATTGTTATTTGCCATTGAGTAACATGCAACTCATAGTAGTCCTGTCTACAATATCCCTAAAATCTGCTCTATCCTCTGCTTACTTTACTGTCTCTGACACACCAAACCTCATTACCCCAGTGACTGAATCAATCCATCTCATCGAGATCTCTCTTTCTCTGTCCCTTAACCTTTGCAAGCAAAGGTTTTGCAATGATGTCCCTCTCCAAGCACTGGTACCTCCTTGAAACATGCCCAAATGATGTCAGACAAGGCCTTAAAATCCTTGCCTCCAAGGATAAGGACAAAAACCATAACGGATAACAGAAGAGACTCTAGAAATTGGACTAGAGTGTTCACAAACAAAAAGAAGGTAAAAGAGCTGACTAGAAGATTTCAAAGAACAGCTAGAGAAGGCTAAAAAAATATTAGAAAGAAATGTGCAGTGGGTTGGTTTTGTAGAATAATAAGGGAAGAACTTTTTCAGCATATTTTCAAGCTAAAATAACTGAAAAACTAATTCAGGCCTTGACTCTTAATATTGAGAGTTGCTATGGGCAAAATCATGTGTGTGTGTGTGTGTGTGTGTGTGTGTGTGTGTGTGTGTGTGTGTTTGTGTGTGTATTTTTTTTCTGATTTTAACACGAGTTTGGGTTTTCATTCCTTCACTGTTGTAAATTTTGCTCCTTCCCATTTCCTTCCTCTTCCCCTAGTCCATTTTTCAATACATCTCTTGTTCCAGGTTTTATATCTGCTAATGGCAAAATCCTAAATGATTCCGAAAACATGAAAAGAAAGTCACTGGACCATAAAGAATTGGTCAACACTTAAATATTTCAGGAATTACCATATGATCAAAAGCCAGTGAAAATTAAGGAAGATGTTCAAGCTGTACTGAAGGCATTAGGAGAAAAATAAGACCACCAAAATCAATGATATATGTTTCAACTAACAGGTATAGACCTAGACATGCTCGTCAGTCTATGCCAGGAAATTTGGAGAACAGGTGTCTGGCTGACTGACTGAAGAGATTAATTCCCAATTAAGTTTGTTCCCCGTCCTAATAAAGATGATCCAATAGAATGTAGAAATTATTGAAAAATATCATTAATATAACATGCAAGTAAATAATTGCTGAAAATCATTTAAAAATTACTAGAATGGCACATTAATGGAGAACTGTCAGAATTTCATGCTGAGTTTAGAAAAGGCTCTGCGACCAGGAATATCATTACTATTGTCAGATGGATTCTGGCTGAAAGAAAAAAAATACCAAAAGAATGTTCATTAGTGCTTTATTCATTATCCAAAGAGCTGTGGGGATCATATAAATTTTGACTAACATTAAGAAGAATGAGAACCCTAGAAAAGTGATGCTCAAATGAAGCCTCTACCAATAAGCTGTTATTCAAATAGAGTGAAGAAATACTGCATAGTTTAACATTAAAATAGTACATCAGGGTGGTATTTTTTTTCTCCACACCTATTTAATCTGTATACTAAAAAAAATATTCAAGAAGCTGGGCTCTATGAAGAATGTATCATTGGGATCAGAGGAAGACTCATCAGCAGCCTATGTTATGCACTGATACAACCTTACTTGCTAAAAGTGAGGAGGATGTGGACTGCTTGATAGAGAAGATCATAGACCAAAGCCATATAAGAATTACATTTCAACACCAAAAGAATAAAAAATCCTTGTCACAGGGCCTATAGCAAGATATAGATCTATATAGCTAGATGGAGAAAAGATTGAAATAGTCCACAATTTCATTTTATTTGGATACAAAATTAACATCTTTAAAATAATCAAATATTAGGAAGAATATTGCTTTGGGCAAGTCCACTGTCAGAGATCTCTCCAAATTACTGAGGAACAATGATGTCAGCTTGAAAACTAAGGTGTATCTGATTCACATAGTCATTTCAATCACTTGCTATGCATCTGAGAAATGGAAAACTAATAAATAAAAATAAGGATAGAATAAAGAACCAGGAAGCTCTCTGTCAAAAATGAAGAAGAAATTAGATGCTTTACAGAAAACAAGGAACTTAAGGAATTTGTGAAAATAAGACAAAAAAAACCAAGAAATTTTAAGTGATGTCATTCACACAGATATGCCAAAGGAAAGTACATGGACAATAGCAACCAGAAACAAAGGAAGAAGAAACTCGGCAAAAAAGCAAAAGTTAAACCTGGCCTGACAATAATAACACTTAATATATATGGCCTAAAATGACAAACTAAGGAAAAAAGGAGTAGCAGAATGGATAAACAAAGCCCATCAATATGTTGCCTACAAGACACACATCTAAAAAAAGAAGAAAAAGACAAACTCAAAATCAAAGGCTGGAAAAAAATATACCAAGCAAATGGCACTATCAAAAAGGCAGTAGTGGCAATAGTCATTCAACACACCACTATCCCCTAAGGATAGATCAACCCCAAAGAAACTCAAGACAGATGCAGAAGACCTGAAATACACAAGCAGCCAACTTGAATTGTGATTGGTCTGTTCAAGTATTCTATGTCTGTCCGAGTCAATGTAGGTAGGACAAGAGTTTCAAAGAGTTTGTCCATTTACTCTAGTTTTTCAAATTTATCAGAGTATAGCTTTTCATAGTACTCTGATACTAAAGATTTTATTTCTTCTGCTTCTGTTAGGGCTCAACAAGTAGGGCAGGGGTTTGGAGCAGCTTGATTCTACAGAGATTTGGTCCTGTTTTCAGGTGAGACAAAAGGTTGATGTTTATTAGCTATTGGAAGTGAATTGATTGTATTCAGTCTCCTGAAAAGGTCATAAAAATACTTCCTTATAAGAAAAACCCTGGATCAGATGGCTCTGCAGCTGAGTTCTATCAAACATTCAGAGAGGATCTATTACCAATTCTACAGAAAGTATTTTAAAAAATTGAAAAAGAAGGAACACTTCTAGAGTCATTCTATGAAGCAAGCATAACCTTAAGACCAAAAGCAGGCAAATATATTACCAAGAAAGAAGACTACAGACAAATACAACTCATAAGCATAGATGCAAAGATCCTTAAGAAAATCCTAGCAAACAGAATCCAAAGGCATGTAAATAATTAATTCACCATGACCAAGTGGGATTCATAACTGGTATGCAAAAATGGTTTAACATAAGAAAAACAATCAACCTAATTCACCTTATTAACAAAATAAATGATAAGAACCATATCATCCTAGCAATTGATGTAGAAAAGGCATCTGACAAAATCCAACACCACTTCCTGATAAAGGCATGCAGCAAAATTGGAATAGAAGGAAATTTCCTCAACATAGTGAAAACCAAGTACAAAGACTAAAAACATTTTCCTCATGAACAGGGACCAGACAAGGATGTCAACTGACACTAATTCTATTCAATATTGTACTGGAAGTGCTTGCTAGGGCAATATGACAAGAGAAGGTAATAAAATGCATCCACATTGGCAAAGAGATGATGAAAATATCAAAATATGTGGATCATATGATAGTGTACCATAGAAAACCCTAAAGACTCAACAAAAAATCTGTTAGACCTAGTGGACCAATTTAGTAGAGTTGTAGGATGTAAGATCAGTATGCAAAAATTAGAAGAATTCTTCTACAGTAACAAAGAGAACTCAGAGAAGGAAACCAAGAAAGCAATGCCATTTACAGTAGCCAACCACAAATTGACATACTTGGGAGTGAAACTAACTAGAGATACAAAAGACATATTCAAAGAAAACTACAGAACATTTTTGCAAGAAACAAGAAAAGACCTAAATAAATGGAAAAATGTTAGCTGTTCATGGATAGGAAGACTCAATATTGTGAAAATGACAATCCTACCTAAAGCAATCTACATATTCAATGCAATCCCAATACAGATACCAAATTCATTTTTCAAGTAGATCAAAAGGGAAATTATCAAGTTTGAGAAGCAGGAGATCTATTTAATCTGTATACCAAGCAAAATCATTCAACAATAAGCAAAACACTTCTGAGAAATGAAAATGAAGTGAGACGCATAGCATTTCCTGACCTCAAAACATGCTACACAGTTGTAGTACCCAAAACAGAATGGTACTGGTACAATGGCAGGCACATAGATCAGTGGAACAAAATTGAAATCCCAGAAATAGACCCAGCTATCTATGGTCAACTGATATTTGACAATGAAATAAAATCTATCAAATGGTGAAATAACAACTTCTTTAACAAATAGTGCTGGCAAAACTGGATTTCTACCTGCAGGGAGCTGAAAAGGGATATATATCTCATACTATACACAAAAAAATGACCTCAAGGTGGATAAGGGACTTGAAAGTAAAGCCCCAAACCACAATGTTAGTAAGTGACAAACTGGGATTAAGTTTAGAAGTTGTAGTCTATAATGTAAAGAGATTGCAAAATACAGCCAGAAATGTACAATCTAAAGAGGACAAAATTAATTAATGGAACGTTCTAAAGATTAAATCTCAGTGTTCATAAAAAACTTTATCCATTTTATCCTCTTCAAATTGTGCATTTCTTGCTGTGTTTGACAGTCTCTTTTTACCTGGGACTAGTCCTTCTAAGCTAGATCCCAATTTGTATCTTAAGAATGTTATGGTTTTGGACTTTACTCCCAGGTCTCTGATTCACCTTGAGTTGATTTTTTAAAAAAATTTTCTACTAGTTTTTCTACAAAATTCAAACACATTGTTTTCAAGAACATAGTTTTTCAATTTTCTTCATCCTCATCACCTCAACAATTGTACAACCCATGGTTAATTTCCCCCTCCCCCTGCATATCCTCATCCCTCTGCTTGCAACCTCTCCCAATCCTCTTGGATCCATATACTCATTCTACAGTAATGCTTTTATACAATATTTATCCTTGTGGGACTGAGTTAGTTCACTCAACACAATGCTCTCCAGTCCCTCCTAAGTTAGGTAATAATTTACAAAGTCGTTGCTCCTGCATGTTGCATAGTATTCCAGTGTGTGAATGTCCATGGGACCTTCTAAAGACTAAATCCATGTGTGCATCAAAACCTTTTTCCAACACAATGGGGAAAAAACCCACATAAAAAAACCTACAGACTAGGAACAAACATGTGGTAATACCATCTCAGATGAGAGTCTTATAACAAAAGTTTGCAGAATGCTCCTGGGCTTCCACAGGAAAAAGACTGATAGCCCAATTACAAAGTAGGCTAGAGACATGAAAGGATTTTTCACAGAGGAGGACACTTGAATGGCAGGCAGACACCTGAAGGAGTCCTCGCAGTAAGAGAGAAGCAAATCGAAACAATGGGGTACCATCTCACTCCAGTAACGGTGGCAAAGTTTAACAGGGCATCAAGTAATACATGTTAAAGAGGGTGTGGCAAGAAAATAACTCATACTTTGTTGCTGGGGTTGTGTAGTAGTACAACCATTCTGGAAGTCAGTTTGGTACTTCCTAAAAAGGTAGAACATAGAAATTCCATATGACCCAGCATTCCACTACTCAAGCCCACCTTCAAATCTTGGGAAGAAGAGTGCTGCGAGGGGGCAAAAGGGAGGAAATTAGAGACAATGCGTATGGCACAGAGTCTCTCAGGGGGCACCCATAGCATGCAGGTATGAATAATTACAAATTCCAGCTTGTGGGTCAAGCCTGTCTTCAAATCTTGGAACAAAGAGCATGGCTTGGGGGCAAGAGGGAGGAGCCAGGACACAGTGCATGTGGTACAGAGTCTCTCAGAGGGCAACCATACCACGCAGGTATGGATTTACTACAAATTCCAGAAGTTTGTGGGTCAAGCCTGCCTTCAAATCTCGGGGCCTGAGGGCCTTTGGCAGGAAGACAACATTATATGCCAAATCTAGAGGATTCATCAGCCTCCCCTGGGAAACTTTTGTAGCATAAATGGAGGAGAAGATGCCCTAAGGCATAAGAACTTAATCATGGAGCATAAGCTCAAGACTCCTGAAGTCAAGAGATACTGCTCTTAGAGGAAGAAACTGTCAGCACCTTCAGGCATTAGCAATCACAGAAGCCAGAAAGATTGACATATAGGCCATCACACCAAGGCCTGGATGGGGGAGATTGTTGTTGAATGGAGTATATGCTTGTGGAGCAGGGCAAAGAGTGTCTCAAAACACACCTGGGAAGGGTGGGGACAACACAGAATCAACAACAACAACAACAACACAACTTTGTAAAATGCTTGTCTGTCAGATAATGTTGTAAATCTGAGCAATCCAATTAAGACAGACTAGGAAGAAGGATTGGCCATCCACTTCCGAAATAGCAGGACTTTGAAAACTCTATGTACAACAGAGCACGCTTAGACTACCAGACATGGCATCTGAGGCTGAGCCCTTAAGTGTGGGAACAAATAGAAGGAGGAACAGCTGTAAACAGACATTTGTGATTGGAACATGGACTGTAAGAACCATGAATGTAGGAAAACTAGATATTGTTAAGAAGAAAATGGAACACATAAATATTGACATACCGGGTATTGGTGAAATGAGATAGACTGGTATGAGACATTTTGAGTCAGAGGTTCATATGATCTACTATTTTGGAGACAAAAAGATGAGGAAAAATGGGGTTGCTTTCATAATTAAAAAAGTCATCTCTAGATTCATCTAAAAATACCATGCTGTGAGTGATAGGATAATACCCATACACATACAAGTAAGTCCAGTGAATACTGCCATCATTCAAATATATGTACCAACAACCAGAGCCAGAGGAGGAAATAGAAAGTTTCTATCAACTTTTGTAGTTAGATATTGATAGAACATAGAATCAAGATGCATTCATAATAATGGGTGACTGGAATGCAAAAGTTGGAAATAGAAAAGAATAATCAGCAGTTGGAAAACATGGATTTGGTGATGGAAATGAAGCCAGAGATAGAATGATAGAATTTTGCACAATGACTTATTCATTGTAAATACATTTTATAAGAAACTCTAATGCAAGCTATTCACATGGATTTCATCTGATGGTATGCATAGGAATCAGATTGACTATTGTGGAAAGAGTTTCTGGAGAACCTCCATATCAGCTGTGAAAACTAGGTCAGGTACTGATTGTGGAACAGAACATCAACTACTCATATGCAAGTTCAAACTAAAGCTGAGAAAAATTAAATGAAGTCTAGATGAAGCAAAATTTGACCTTGAGTCTATCCCATCTGAATTTCAAAATCATCTCAGGAGGAAGTTTAAAGCCTTTGATATTAATGAGCAAAGAACTGAGGAGCTGTGGGAGGATATCAAGAATATCATTCAAGAAGAATGCAAAAGGTCATTAAAAAGGCAGAGAAGACCAAAATGGATATCAGCAGATACTTAATATATTGTAATGGAGTGCCAAGAAGCCAAAGCAAAAGGAAGAAATCAAGATATTAAGGAGTTGAACAAAAGATTCTAAAGGGTAGCACAGGAAGACAAAGTCAAGTATGACAATGAAATGTCCTAGGAGCTGCAGTCAGAAAATCAAAAGGGCCGAACTAGCTCAGCATTTCTTAAGATCAAGGAACTGAAGAAAAAATTAAAGCCTTGTGTTGTAAGGATGTTTTGGGCAGAATATTAAATGATGCAAGAAGCATTAAAAGAAGATGGAAAGAGCTTACAGAGTCAGTGCACCAAAAGGAATTGGTGGACACAGAATTTCATGAAACAACGCATGAGCAAGAGCCTGTGATGATGAAGGGGGAAGTTCAAGCTGCTCTGAAAGAATTGGCAAAAAAAAAACAAGGCCCCAAGAATTGATGGTATACTGATTGACATATTTCATATGCTCACCAAATTGTACCAAGAAATCTGGAGGACAACCATCTGGCCTACTGACTGGAAGTGAGCTTGGGATATACCTTGAGAAAATGAGAACTGAGGCACAAACATAATGCTCTCTACACTCATTGATGCTTTGTAATATTTTACAAATATCTCATTGTTATTTCGTGCTGCATAGTAATACATCATGTGAATGTACCACATTTTCTCTGTCAACTTGAGTTGTTTTCATTCTCTAGTTATAGTAAATTATATTGTGAATAATGATTTTACGAACACAGGTGTACATATTTCTGTATGTGTCTCATCTCTTCTTCCCTTGGAATATACTCACTGCTAGCAGTGGAATTGCTAGGACATACAGGATTGCTATGTTTAGCTTTTAGACGAAGTGTTATACTGTTTTCATAATTGCTGTAACATTTTAAGATCTCACAAGCACTACATGAGGATTCTAATCTCTCCACATCCTTGTCATCATTTCTCACTTGCTATCTTCTTGAACTTTGTTACTGTGGCTGGAATATTGTGATGAAATCTCATTGATGTTTTTGTATCTTATTGACAATGATTTTGAGTGATATTACCTTGCATGTCTGTTGGTCATCCAAATGTACTCCTTTATGAAGAATCTTTTCAGGTCTTTTGCCAATTTTGTAATTGAGTTATCAGAAATTTTCTTGTGGAGGTCTTGTAGTATTCTGTAAACTACTTATGAGAACCCTATCAGAAATGTTATTGCCAAGACAGCACACACGAAATTTTCATGTCCCAGAGGAAATTCTACCCTCATACCCACATTGACATATTCACTATCCAGAAACTCCAGGAGGCTTATTTGTCAGAGCCTCTATTGACTTTACTACATACTCATTGAGGTGCTATGGCACAAGTACAATTGTCATATTGAGAATGCAGGGTGTTTTCAAAATCCTGTTACAAAATTATGTATCGGCTCTAATCTGAACTCTGCACTACTCAGGTATCATATACCTCTGTGATGTACTTCTATTAAAAATTACACAAATTATGAGATAACATAAAAAAAAGAACAAAAGGTAACTTTATCCAACAAGGTGAAAAGAAAACCTACTGACTGAAAGCAAACATTTGGCAATACCATCTCAGACAAGAGTCTTATAACAAAATTTTATAGGATACTCCTGGGCCTCCACAAGAAAACGTCTGATAATTCAATTACACAATGGGCAAAAAACATGGAAAGAATTTTCATAAAGGAAGATATTCAAATGGCCAACAGACACATGAAGAAATGCTTCAAATCACTGGCAATAAGAGAAATAAAAATCAAAACCACAATTAGATATCATCTCACTCCAATAGCAATGGCAATGTTTAACAGGAAAGCAAATAATAAATGTTGGAGAGGATATGGTAAGATAGGTGGGGTTTTAAAATGGTACAACCACTCTGGAAGCCAGTTTGGCAATTCCTCAAAAAGATGAACATAGAAATTTCTTTATGACCCAGCTATTCCATTGCATGGAATATACCCACAAGAAAACGAGAAATGAGGCTTAAACAGAAACTTGTACACCAATATTCATAGCAACGTTATTCACCATCACAAGGATATGAAACATCCCAGATGTCCAATCACAAACGAATGGATTGAGAAGTTGCCTTACATTCTATACATTGGAATACTATGCAGCATGCATGAGCACTGGTTTTGTAAATTGCTACATAACTTGGGAGGGACTAGAGAGCATTATGCTGAGTGAACTAACTCAGTCCGACAAGGACAAGTACTGTATAAAACAATATTGTAGAATGAGTATGAGGATCCCAGGCAGGGGGAGGGTGGAAATAGAGGGGTGAGAATGGGAGGTAGGGTGTTAATCATAGGGTTACACAGTTGGATAGGTGGGTGGGGTGAAGGAAATGGAAGGATCTTTTGTGGAAAACAATGTATTTACTTTGTAAAAAAATCAGGATAAAATTAAATTTGAAAAATAAGGATGGAAGATAAATTGCACTGGAAAAGTCTGTTTTCATGTGTCTCTCCAGAGTAGTGAAAAGAAATTATATCAGTTTAGAGACTAAACCTGATCCAGGCCATAGTTTTCTCAATTATTTGCTGTGTGTCAGAAATGGTTTTGAGCTGTGGTGCTGGAGAAGACTATTGAATACACCATGGACTACTAGAACAAACAGGTTCATCCCAGAGAGGGTGAAACCAGGCTGCTCCTTGGAGGAAAGGATTCTGAAGCTTTATCTGACATACTCTGGGCATGTTGCAAAGAGGGACCAGTCCTTGGAGAGGGACACCGTGCTTGGGAACGTGGAGGGACAGCACGAGAGAGGAATACCCTTATTGAGATGGATTGACCCTGACTGGAATAATGGTGATATGTGTGTCAGATACAATAATGTTGGCACAGGATAAAGCAGAATTCAGGTTCAGGTAGAGTCAATATTATTCAGGTGACTCAATGACACTTAACCAAAGTAGTGTTTTGTTTTTTTAATTTGTTTTTTGTTTAGTTTTGTTTTGTTTTTCATAATTCCCAGTGTCTCTTGTTACCTTTGTTCCTAAGTGTTTCATCTTGTGTTTAGTTATTATAATTGATATTGGGGGTTTTTTGTGGTTTTTTTCCTGCTTTTTTTTTTCTATCTTTTTTGTGTGCTCTCTGCTACTGTAAAGAAATTCAGCAGATTTTCGTATGTTTATCTTGCATCCTGCTAATTTTCTGAATTTTTCAACTATGTAAAAAGCTGTCTTGTAATCCCAAAAATAGAGTTTGGACTCCAGCTGCTCCTGAGAGTAGATGGGCAATCTACTCGCATGACATTTACTGAGTCTGAAACCTAGTTTACTTGGAGAGTCTTTAGGGTTTACCAAGTATATTATCATATCATCAGCATATAGAAATAGTTTGCCCTCCTCTTTGCCAATTCATATGCCTATTTTATTCTATTCTATTTTTGCAATTACTAGGACTTCCAATATGAGTGTTGATAGGTAGCATCCTATTGTGGTGCCTGTTCTCAGTAGAAAATGTATTTAATTTTTCTCCATTGAAGATGATGTTGGCTGTTGATTTAGAGTCTATGTCCTTACTTTTTTTTACTTTTTCTGAGGATATTTCCTCCTCTTCCCATTTTGTTGAGTTTGCTTCTCAGGAAACTGTTGAATTTTGCCAAAAACTTTTATGCATCAATTGAGATGATCATGTTTATTTTGTCAATATGATGGATTATATTTATTATTTTTTTATGTTGAATCATCCTTTTATGCTTGTTATAAATCTTACTTGGTCTTTTGATAAGTTGTTCAGTTCTATTAACTAAGATTTTGTTAGGGATGTTTGTGTCTATGTTCATGAGGCATATTGGCCTAAATTTTTCTATTTTGATTGTGTCTTTATCTGATTTGCAATCAGGGTTATGTTTGCTTAATAAAATGAGTCTGGGAGTACGCCACATTTTTACAATTTTTGGGAATACTTTATGTAGGACTATTAACAGCTTTACTCTGAATGTTTGATAAAATTCACTGGTAAAGCCATCTGGTCCCGAAATTTTTGTTGTTCTTTTTGTTGGGAGTTTTTTATGACCTGCTCAATCTTATTTTTTTTTTGTGATGAATCTGTTCTGGTGTTCTAATTTATGTCACTGTGAACAAGTTTTCTATTTCTAAATATCTTTCCATTCCCTCTACATCTTAATTTTTCTTATAGTTTTATTCATAAAATTCGTTATTATCCTTTTTATTTCAGTTGATTGTGTTGTATTGCTATTATTATTAAATAATAATAATATCTATTGTGTGTCACATCTGTCACATCTTATTTGTGTCTTTTATTTCTTTTTTCCTTTGTTAAGTTGGTCATTAGTTCATTTTATTGACCTTTTCAGAGAAACAACTCCTAATCTCATTTATAGTTTCAATTGTTTCTCTTTTTTCTGTTTCACTGACTTTTGCCTTAATATTTACAATTTCCTCTGTTTTAGAGGTTGTCAAGTTTGCTTATTGGTCTTTATTTGCTGGAAATGTTGGGTTAAATGGCCAATTTTTCTTCTAATAAATCTTTTTGGTCTCTCTCTCCCTCTCCCTGTCTTTCTCTCTTTCCTTCCTTCCCTCCCTCTCTCTCTTTCCCTTTCTTCTTTTTTTCT
>NW_006399784.1:5474717-5484285 GCF_000299155.1 Elephantulus edwardii | reverse complement strand
CCAGTTACACATGTGTTTTTCTTCTTGATGTTATCCCGCATTATTCTTAGGCTTTATTTGTTTTCCTTCATTTTTGCCTCTGCTTTTTTTTCTTTCTCTAGCAGATCAGTGCTAAGTGCACTATCTACTGTTTTGCTAATTCTTCGTCTCATATTTTCAGTTCTGTTCATCTGTCCCTCCAACATGTTGACAGCTTTTGAAATGTTAGTTTTATTATTCTAGAGTACTATTTCTTGGTTTTTTTTTTTTTATTTCTGGTGCTTCATTTATTTTATCTGCTTTGTCTTGTATTGCTTTTTTTAAGTTACTCTACAGTTTTATCCATTTTTATTTTATTTCATCTGTTCAACTATTTGATAATTATTCTTTTGAATTCCATGGCAAGGAAGTTATATCACTCTTTTCTTCTCCACTAATACTATGTCTTGATCTGTTTATTGGGATAATATCTTGCTTTAGGTTTTTTATGTAATTTGAAGTTGTCTGCTTCTTCCGTGATACTGTAGTTGTGCTAGAGTTAAAGGGGGAAAGAGTATAGATCTCCTCCTGAGCTGGGTCTTTGGTGGTGTGGCCTCCGCGGGCCTCTTCTCACTGCTGAAGTTGAAGACCACAAGTACCTTGAATGAAGGGTGGCGTTTCTTGCTTCTCTGATCACTGCTGGTCAGTAGGCACAGGACAAGCTCCAAGCCCTCTTCAAGTTCCTGGTGGAATCACAGGATGTGAAACCTGAACAGAAGCAGAGTTGGATGTGGCTTCCCACCCTCTACTAATTGCTTCCTGGAAGAGGGAGAGCCTTCAGATTATCTCTGTACCACTGAAGTATGTACCTGACCATAGACAGATGTGACCTTTCTCCGTCTGCTCACTGATGCCTGAGACAAAGAGATGTTCCAGGTTTGCTTTTCACTTCTGAAGTAGGTACCTTGTGTTGCTAGGAACCTGCTGTTTCTTCTTCTTCCTCCTCCTCTTCTGCTTCTGCTTCTTCTAATGGACACAAGTATCTTTTCTAGTAGTAGATTGACCAGGGAACTATCTCCCAAATTTCATGGCATATACTCATGAGCTCATCCAGTGTTTTTTCTCTTTGCTGAAACAATTCAGTTGATATCAATTCCTGGTGGCATCTTCTCTGTTGCCAGTGCCTTTAGTAGAGCTTAGAATTTTTCCTTTATTATCTTGGTTCTTGGTCATATGCTGTTTCTGAAATCATTTAGTGCTGACCAATAATTTTGGGTACCATGACTCTATGTATTACTTCAGTATTATTTTGGATGCCTTTATTGTTATTGTTTTGATTTTATCTGTATCATTCAAGAGTTAGTCTAAAAAAATCAGTATTCTATTTAAAGTAATATTTTTTCTCTTTAGTTCTTTTAGCTTGAGAAATGCCAATTATGTTTTCTCATTTAGTGTTTTTTTTAACTCTAGGTCATTGCTTATTATATTATTTTGCTTTGTCTTCTTGACCTCTCATTTTACATTTTATGCTCATCTCTCTTGTTTCATTCCTTTTGCCTCTTGTTTTAGATTTTCTAAGTTGAAGATATAACTATTCACAAAGATTACAATGTAAGAGATAACTTTATTCTGTCACTTGCGCTTTCTATACATTGAAGTCTACTCAATGATACTTAATAACAAATAAACTTTCACATTTAATTGAATTTATAATAGGATGTGAAGGTAGGAGTAACCTGATTTGCACATATAAAGCAAGTTATACTGACACTCTTATTCAAGGGATCATTGTTTTACCAATGAATGGATGTGGCAGTCTTTAAAAAAACTTCTCATTACTGAACTCTCCATACTTTCTCCTCAGTTTATATTTCTATCCTTTTGCCTGAACCAGAAAGTTCTGTTAACTGCAGCTTTGTACTATTTTTTTTTTTGTAATTGAAAAGTATGGATCTTCCTGCATTGCTTTTATTTTTTAAGATATTTTAGCTATCTGGAAACCTATTAATTCCACAAATAATTCAAAATGACATTTTCCATTTCTGAAAAGAAATGCTCTTAAAATTCCAATAGAGATAATATTGAATCTGTAGATTAACTTTGAGGGTAAAAACACCTTAAGTATTTTAAGTCTCCTACTTGATTCTGCTTTTACTTTGAACATGGTTATTGGTTTGAGTTTTCTTTGATGTTGTGGTTGATGTTTCATTGGTTTGTATTTCCCACCACCCACCCCTTTAACAAATGGGCTTATTATCTTACTTTTTAGGAAAAAGTAATTGTTGTTATTTGTTGACAAGTTGGAACTTGACTCAGAGTTGGACTACCAGTGGGTTTTTCAGAGACTGCAATCTTCTCAAGATTTCTCGACTTGAAATAACTGAAAAACAAATTCAAACCTCTAGTTACAATACTGAGAGATGTTATAGTCAAAATCTTGATTTATCCAGGAAGCATTAAAAGAAGATAAAAGTAATACATAGAGTCACAGTACCAAATAAAACCAACTAATATTGACACATTTCAGGAATTATAATAACAAGAGCCAAAGGCAAAAAGGAAGAAGTTCAAGTTGTGTTGAAGTCAGCAGTAAAATGGAAGGACTCAGGAATATATAGAATGCCAATTAACAATTTAACTAACAGATGCCACCTTGGACATACTTTGCAGTCTAAACCAGGAAATATGTAGGACAGTTTCCTACACAGTTGTCATCTGAATGGAACCAGGAAATTCTGCATGGCTTCAAATCTGCACAGGTGTGTGTCAGGATGGTATCCTTTCTCCAAACCTATTTCATATGTAGGCTGAGCAAACAATTTGAGGAGCTAGACTCTTTGAAGAGGAATGTCACAAAAAGATCAGCAGAACACAAATGAGCTGCCTTTGTTATGCAGATGATACAATTTTGCAAATTACAACTTCAGAAACTCAACAAAGGGTCAGCTATGAGTCAGTGCCAACTCAATGGCAATAAATTTTTCTGAGTTATGTAAATAGAGAAAAATACTCCTTTAAGAAAGATATTAATTATGAAACAAGATAGATCATAGTTTGGATACACTATAGAATTTGTTATAAGCATTATAGTATTAAATACAAACATAAATGATATTATAATATTATTATTTTGTTTCATTCTTCCTTATCACCCTTTCTAGGAGTTCTCTATGGCAAATGGAAAGTACAACTTTATATTTATATGTACAAATTAGATTAGAAAAAGTGGGGGCAAAAGAGTGTTTAATTTTAGTGAAATTAATTTTCAAATAAAATTTACTTAGCTTAAGAGACGTTTTACAGAACATAGATCCAATTGTAACAGTTTTTATTGCTTGATTTAGGGAAGTTATAAACTTCCCTAAGATATTGTTACAAGATATTGTAAACTCATTTTAATAAGTAAATTCACAAATAAATTGAATTGTTAAAGTTACAAATATAGTAGAACATGGATTATTTTACAATGAATTTCATTTACTTAATTTCATTACAATACAATGACCAAGAACTCTATGATACACTATGCTAGTTTTCATCCAATGCTTTTCTTACAATTATGATATTTTAAAAGGAAAGTTAATCACGCTGATATTTTCCTTCAGAGGCTTATCTATTTCTTCTCAATGGTTCAATTACTTGGCATTTTTGGCATTTTTACCTTAATATTATTATACTCTATTATCTGACCATCTGATCAAGCTAATTATCAGATTTTTATCACAATTACAGGTACTTTCAGTCTATTATTTATATGATGTTGAGTTTAACTTTTATACATTTATAGAACACATTATGAGTTTCATTGGCTTTTTTACTTTAATATCTTTATTTTGGCAAGTCATGCTGATTTTTTTATGCTGATGTTTTAAAATTATGCTTTTTCATATTTGTATTGTGACTACATTGAGAAAAATGGGAATTTCAGATTGTGCTTATCTGGAGCCTATACCTGGACCAGGAGGTTGTTGTGCTAATGGAACAGGGGAGAACTGTATGACTTAGGATTAGAAAAGGAGTGTGCCAGGATTGTATTCTCTCTCCGTGCCTATTCAATCTGTATGCTGAGCAAATTATCCAAGAAGCTGGACTCTATAAGGAGGAGTGTAGCATTAGGATTGGAGGGAGAGTCATCAATAACCTGTGTTATGCAGATGACACAACATTGCTTGCTTAAAGTGAGGAGGGCTTAAAACACTTATTGCAGAAGACCAGGGAATGCAGCCTTCTGTATGGATTGCATCTCAATATCAGGAAAACAAAGATTCTTACCACTGGACATGGGGAAGCATCATGATGGATGGGAGGAGATTGGAACTGTCAACAATTTAATCTTGCTTATATCCACAATTAACACCTTTGGTACAAGCAGTCAGGAGATAAGAAGACATACTGCACTGGGAAAATCTGCAGTTAGGGACCTTTCCAAATTATTGAGGAATTGGGATGTCAATTTGAAGACTTAGATGTGTCTGATTCAGGCCTTAGTCTTTCTGATTACTAGTTATGCACTCAAAAGCTGGACAATGAATAAGGAAGACAGATAAAAATTGGACAACATTGAGCTGTGATGTTGGAGAAGAGCACTGAACATCTGATGGACAGCCAAGAGAATGAACAGGTAAGTCTTGGAGAGGATGGAGCCTGAGTGTTCTTTGGCAGGAAGAATGATGAGGCTTCACCTCTCATGCTTTGAACACGTTGCTAGGTGCTATTATTCTTTGGAGAAGGACATAATGTTAGGAAGTGTGAAGGGTCAGTGAAGGAGAGGAAGCCCCTCAACCAGGTGGATTGATATAGTAACTGCTGCAATGAGCTCTGGTGTGTCAAGAAGTGTGAGGATAACTCAGGATAAAACAGGGTTCAGATCTTTGTTAATAGGGTCACTATGAGTTGTGGTTGACTCAATGGTGCCTGACAACAACAACAACAACAACAACACACAAATGTGTAAGATGACATAGACCAATACACTTCTTCAAACAATATTTCATTTACAGATATCTTCACAAAAAATTATATTACACAAATGACCTCTTCTGTTAAATCTATGTATTAAATTCTGAAAGTTACTTTAATAAAATATGAACAGTTAGGTAGCTTTAAGAAGACAAATTTATTCTCTACAGTAAAGACTGTTATGGTTGTGGTATATCGTCAACTTTGAACTGACTCATAGCTGAACCTCTAGAAGATTTCCAGAGGTTGTTAGTTGAATGGGAGGAAATTGTACATCAAACTGCATGCCTTTGGGATTGTAGCACAACTTCTTGACTCTAGACCCCCAGTGCTGCCTATATTAAAGGCCAGACACTCCAAGTCAATATGTTGAACATTGCTAATACATTTCAGGTGTTTTAATGGAAAGACTGTATCTCATACTTCTTAACTAGTTTGTGGGAGCTTCTGCAAATTTGATCTTTCAGTTACATTATTCCAAGACTTTCCCCCCCCTTTTAGGCTCTGTGTATCTTCTTTTTTAGTACTATAATTATTGATATAACTTTTAGGCAACTTTGTTGATATGTTTTGTTTTCTATTGGGTCTTTGATCAGCAGCTGCTGCATCAACACCAGCTATGAATGGCTATTAATTAGGAAAAAACTGAATTTACACCACCTTCAAAAAAGAGTGAACCGAGTTGAGCACGATTCTGGAGCAACTCATTGGGAGCAGTGACCCACTGGACCCTCCATGACCTGCTGGGACCCACCAGGAGCAACCTGGACAGCTGGAATATGAGTGAGTTACTCTGTGAGGAGTACTGTTGTTTGCTGGAGCATGTGGGACCCCATAATCTCAAGCAGGAGGGAGTGAGACAGCTGGAGCTTGATTGAAGAAGCAGACACAGTTCACTAGGGGAAAACCAAGGTTTCCTGGTTTTCCATTCAAGTCCCTGCACAGGTGTCCCACCCACTGTGTGCATCTGTGCATTTAACTATTCTGCATATGTCTGAACTTGTGCCTGCCCTGCACGTGTGCCTGTTCTGTGTGCATTTACACATGTACGCCCTGCATTGGTAAACAAGCTCTGCCTAACATCTCCTAATGTCCAGTCAATTAATTGTCTTTAGCCCAGAGCACCTTGAGCTGAAATAGCTGCAACAGTTTTCTGACAGAAGAGGCTGCCTTCAAAGGCCTTTTCTCCCAAACTGAAGCAAGTATTCCGTTGGGTCAGAAGTTCAGATAGAAAGACAGCAGAATAGCTGTCCCACCCTCTTCTGTATCAGTGACTTCAGATCAAGAACCTGCTATCACCTCAGGCATGAAAAACTCTACCACAGAAATGTCACATTAGAGGCAGGCTACCCCACCCACTACCCAAACCCAAAGCAAGATGTCACCTTAACACATATTAAATGCATATACATGTGTTTCACACATTCTTTCATTCATACTGTGTTTAATAAAATAATTTATATACATTGTGTTTTATAAAGTCAATCAACATTAATCTATGTCTATTATTACTTACCCACTACTTTTAAGACCCCATTGCATCTTTTCAATTCCCTTTCACCCTCCTTGTGCACCAAACTCTGTCATCTCAATGACTTTTTTTTATAAGAACACAGTTATCAAAGATCCATCTCATTGCATTATAAGCTCAGGTTTAACTAATTAGTAACACAATCAAGGATCATATTTCCAAACAGAGTCAAATTCACAGCTACATCAATATACAGTACTAAAATAAAAAAAAATACAAAGAACCCCAACCCAACAACAACAACAACAAAAACCCAAACTACTATGGAAGTTGTAAAAAATGAAATTAAAGACAGGAAGATTAGCATTCTAGATATTCGTGAACTGAAATGGATTGGCATTAACTACTTTGATTCGGGCAATCATGGGATTTACTATATCAAGAAAAAAAACTGAAAAAGAATTATGTGGCCATAAAGAAAATTAAAATCTTCAGGATACTGAAGTAAAATGTGGTGAATGAGAAGATTATATCCATATGCATACAAGGCTCATCAGTTAACAGCACTTATTCAACTATATGTACTAACAGCTAAATCTAAAAAAGAGAAAAAGGATAATTTCTACCAACTTTTACAGTTAGAAATTGATGAAAAATGCAATAAAGATGCATTAATATTTGTTGGAAATTAGAATGCAAAACTTGGAAAGGAGGAGAAAGGGATAGTAGTCAGAAAGTGGCAGCAATGAAGCAGGAGAGTGAATGATTGCATCTTTTACAACCAATGATTTATTCATAGAAAATCCTCTTTTTAAGAAACTCATACGGGGACTTTACACAGGGACTTCACTTGACAGTCAGCACAGGAATCAGACTGACTACATTTGTTGAAAGAAATATTGGAGAAGTTCAATTTTAGGAGTTAGTACCAGACCAGGTGCTGATTGTTGAACAGACCATCAATTACTCATCTGCAAGCTCAAATTAAAGCTGAAGAAGATTAAAATAAATTCACAAGAAGCAAAATATGACTATTCTACCTGAATGGAAAAAAATATCTTAAGAACAGGTTTGAAGCGTTGATCACTAATGATTGAAGACAGAGTAGCTGTGGAATGAAATCAAGGATATCATCCATGAAGAATGCAAAAGGTCATTACAAAGACAGAGGAGAAAGAGATGCAAAAATGGAGTGTCAATAAGCCAAGATATAGGGAAGAGATGCTGTAGTAAAAAAAAAAACAAACAAACCCAAAAACCCAAAACTGAAAAGATTCCAGAGAGCAAGTTAAGAAAAGAAAGCAAAGTAATATAACAAAATGTGCAAAAAGCTGGAATTAGAGAAAAAAAAATAAGGAAGGAGTTGCTCAGTATTTGTCAAGCTGAAGTACTGATAAAAACCAATACAAGCTTCAAGTTACTTCAAGTTAGTTGAAAGATACCATGGACAAAACACTGAGTGTTCTAGGAAACATTAAAAGAAGATGGAAAGAATACACAGGGTCACTGTACAAAAAAACACAAGTAGTTGACACTGGAAAATTACAGGTAACACCATATGTGAAAGAGCCAATAGTGAAAACAGAAGAAATTCAAGCTATGCTGAAGACACTGGCAAAAATAAGGCCCTAGGAATAGGTACAATACCAATTAACATTTTTCAACTAACAGATAAAATCTTAGTCATGCTCAGCAGTCAATGACAGGTAGTTTGGAAGATAAAGTACTAGCTGACTGCCTGGAAAAGATTCGCATTTGTTTTCATCCCCAAGAAGGGTGATATAACAAAATGTGGAAATTGTCCAATTATATCATTAATATAATATGCAAGTCAAATACTACTGAAGATGATGCAAAAATGACTGGAAGAGTACAATGACAGGGAACTCCCAGAAGTTCAGACTGAATTTAGAATAGGCCACACACCACGGATATCATTGCTAATGTTAGATGGATTCTGACTGAAAGCAGAGTATCAGAAAAATATCTATCTGTGTTTTATTGACTATCTTGATGTTGTTATGTGTCATTGAGTCACCTGAGGCTCATCGTTACCCAATGTACAACAGCTCTGAAGCCTGTCCTGAGCCAGTCTCACTAATTCCGACACACCTACCCCATTGCCCTAGTTACTCTATCAGTATATCTCATTGGGGTCTTCCTCTCCTCCACTGTCCCTCCACCCTTCAGAGCATGATGTCCTTCTCCAAGGATGAGTTTTCCTGGCCACATATCCAAAGTATTTGAGGTGGAGCTTCAGAATCCTAGCCTCTAAGGAGAAACTTGATTTCACCCTCTCCAAGACAGACCAATTTGTTTTAGATCATATGATCGTCTGATTCAGAATGCCCCATGCCAATCCACCTCATTTCATCAATACCTGATATGTCAATATATATGTGATCCATTTTTTCTTAATGATGTCCAGGTTTCTTACATTCATGCTTCTCACATTCCACATTCCAATCATTAGTTTCTGCTTACCACTTTTCCTTCTCCTTTTTGTTTCCAAATTTGACCCTAAGCCTCAGTTGCCATATCTGTCATATGACTCTATGTACATAGTGGTTTTGAATGTTTGTTATATTTCAGAAGTAGACGGCCAGTCCTTCTTTCTAATGTTTCTTAATTTAGATGCTTAGCTTTGGGACAACATCTGGCAGGCAATCATTTTCATGAAGAAAAATAATGAAAGACATTTCCCCTTATAAAGTTAGCCATGCATTTCAGTGCCTTCAATGTGCAAGTATGTCTTGTCCTTTCCCTCTCCCTGAATGTTAGCATTGTTCACACGCCATCCTAACCTGTCCAGCACACCCCCTCCAGTAACTCTTTGAGATGAGAGCTTGGACCACAAGTCACTTCTATGGTGTCTTGCACCTCACAACATTTCTGATACCTCACGCTAATTTCTATCTCATGCATTACTGACTATGCAAAGGCATTTAACTGTGTGGATCACAATGAACTATGACTAACATTGAGAAGGGTGAGAATTCAAGAACAAAGGTGAGAATTCAAGAACAATTAGTTGTGCTCATGCAAAATCTATACCTAGACCAAGAATCTGTTATCTAAAAGGAACAAGGAAATCATATATGTTTCAAAATAGGGAAGGGTGTGCATAATGGATATATCCGTTCTCAATATCTGTTCAATATTTATGCTAAGCAAATAATT
>NW_006399784.1:5455513-5474212 GCF_000299155.1 Elephantulus edwardii | reverse complement strand
TTTGAAAAAAGCAGTGAATATGCCATGAACTGTCAAAAGTACAAACAGGTATGCCTTGGAATAGATGTCACCAGAGTGCTCCTTGGAGGCAAGGATACCAAAACATGTTCCTAGGAGAGGCTATTTGGAAAAGGATATCAGCAAAAAAAGATGAAGGATATCAGCAAAACAGATGAAGACCCCATTGAGATGGATTGGCAAAGTGACTTCAACAATGGGCTCAAGCTTATCAGAGGGGATGAGGATGACACAGGATAGAATGAGATTCAGTTCTGTTGTTCACTATAAGTCATACTTGACGCAACAGAACCTAACAGCAACATCATTAAAAAATCTAAACAAATAAGGGGGGGCAGGGAATAAAAACAATTTGGTTACTACTTCTACTAGAAATTTCTTTCTAATTTTAAGCAATGAATATTATATTTTCATTTTTAACTAAGTTACACAATTTACGTAGATCTGGTGTCATCACCTCATATGGCCTGTCTAACATCATGATAAAATTACTGTGGGAGAGAATGCCAAAACTTTACTTTCTGTTTATCATTTTTCTTTATTATACTATGATAGAAAGCCAAATCTTGTTTGTAATACCACCTACTAAAACTATTAATTTCTCATATCTCCACTAATATTTTAAACATGTAGACTGAAAGGAGATATTAAAATGCCAACTGAATTATCATTTTCTATCTGTTTTTTAATTCAGGTATTCAAATTAATTGGTGATTCATTCTATGTTTTATTTAAACATGCCAATCATTTTTACAAATATTCAAAAAGGATTTGATTAATCTTAGGTATCTCCTTGTCACATCTTGGATGCATCCTCTGTGAAGAAATTAGATCATTCTCAAGAAAGGGCCATTAAACTCACCTAAAGTTACTTTAATCTACAATTTTGTAAGTTACTTTAGAATTCTTAGCATTGAGCTTCTTGTATAGCTTAAAAGAAATTGCTTATGTTTAATGTGAAGCAAGATATTTGTGCTAGTTTTAGATTTTATGTGACAAAGTATTGCTGCTCTGTTCTTGTGTCATTTTATATAATTACACATATCAATATTTTAATTTACTTTTGTTTATGTAAAAGTAGTCTGTAACATGGATTACTTTTACGAAAGTACTAAGAAATCACAATCCTGTCTAGTAAACTGAAACATGGGGAGACATTTTAAAAATATGTTAGCAGTTTTTACTAAAAAAGAACTGTATATGTAATTGTAGTTCACCTAAATACTTACACAGTATTTTTTTTTTCAAATTTTGCAGAAAAATTCTTTCAGTATCTCTGCATAGCATTTCATGGGATAAACTACAGACTTTTGTTACTCTCCATAGATTTAGGAAGACAGCTACTAGGCCAACTTACAGGAATTCAGCAAAGAACTGCCAGAAATTCAAGTTGAATTTAGAAGAGACTGTGGAACCAATAAATATCACTACTGATGTCAGATGGATCTAAATGAAAGCCGAGAATACCAGAAGAATGTCTATTTGTTTTTCATTGTGCAAAGGCATTTCACTGACTGGATAATAACAAATCATAGATAACACTGAGAAGAATGAGTATCCCAACACACTTAGTTTTGCATATGTGAAACCTACACCTGGACCAAAAAGCTGTGACCTGAAAAGAATAAAAGAATATTGTACAGTTTAAAATGAAGAAAGGTGTGCACCAGGGTCATATCATACCTGTTCAATCTGTATAATTAACAAGTTATTTCAGAAACTAGAATTTATGAAAAAGAATGTGGCATCAGGATTGGTGGGACCTATTTATGCAGATGAGACAGTCTTGCTTGAGGAAAGATTAAGGACTACAGCATTCAGTATGGGTTAAATCTCAACATTAAGAAAAAAAATTCCTCATCACTGGGCCATTAGACAACATCATGACAGATGGAGATAAGATTAAAATTGTTAATGGCTTTAACTTACTTGGATCCATAATTAAGATCCATGATAGCAACAATCTAGAAATAAAAGATATGTTGCTGGAAAGAATTTTCACAGAGGAAGATATTTGAATGGCAGACAGACACATGAAGAAATGTTCCAATTCACTGGCAATAAGAGAGATGCAAATCAAAACCACAATGAGGTATCATCTTACTCCAGTAAGAGTGGCAAAGTTTAACAGGGCAGCAAGTAATCAGTGTTGCAGAGGATGTAGTGAGAAAGGAACTCTTACATATTGTTAGTGGGATTGTAAAATGGTGCAACCATTCTGGAAGGCAGTTTGGCGCTTCGTCAAAAAAGCTGAACATAGAGATTCCATATGACCACACTATTCCACTACTTGGAATATACCCTGAGAATATGAGAAATGAGGCACAAACTGAAATTTGTATACCAATGTTCATAGCAGCATTATTCACCATCGCAAGAAAATGGAAACAGCCCATATGGCGAATTATAAACGAATAGATTGAGAAATCGTGGTACATTCACACAGTGGAATACTATGCAGCACACAGGAGCAATAACTTTGTAAATTATTACCTACCTTGGGAGGGACTGGAGAACATTATGCTGAGTGAACTAACTTAGTCCCACAAGGATAAACATTGTATAAGACCATTATTGTTGAATGAGTATATGGATCCAGGAGGAGTGGGAGAGGCTGGAAGCAGAGGGATGTGGATGTACAGGAGAAAGAGAGAATTAATCATTGGGTTGTACAATTTGATGGGGGGGGAGAGAAATTGAAAGAATTTGTTTGAATTTGTATTAGAATTTTGTAAATAAACTAGTAAAAAAATTAAAAAGACAAAAAATAA
Source organism: Elephantulus edwardii (assembly GCF_000299155.1). Classification (NCBI taxonomy): domain Eukaryota; kingdom Metazoa; phylum Chordata; class Mammalia; order Macroscelidea; family Macroscelididae; genus Elephantulus; species Elephantulus edwardii. The sequence goes on along the minus strand of NW_006399784.1, from coordinate 5,471,423 downwards.
AAAGTGCATTCCCACACATGCATACACACACACAAGATATGTTGCACTGGGGGCATCTACTATGAAGGACCTCTCCAACTTACTGAAAAGCTTAAATACCAGTTTAAAGATAGGTGAGCCTGATTCAAGCTACAGTCTTTGCAATGACTTCCTATACATCTGAAAGCTTGACAATGAATAAGCATGCCATTAAAAAACAAACAACAACAACAAAAAACACACAAAACCAAACAAACCAGCCTTTGAATTGTGGTAGTGGATAGGAGTATTAAATATCCCATGGGTTGTCAAAAGTACAAACAAATATGTCTTGGAAAAAGTGGAGCCAGGGTGTTCTTGGACGGAAAAGATAATGAAACCTGATCTCCCATAATTTGAGCACATTAATAGGAAGGACCAGTGCTTGGGAAAAATCAATGCTTTGAAAGGTGGAGGGTTAGTTAAGCAGAAACTCTAAATTATATTGACAGACTCACTATAGCAGTGGGCTTGAGTACAAGGGGATGTTGAGGCTCATACAGGTTCAAGTCCATTTTTCACAGTCTGCTATGAATTGTAATTGACTCAGGGGAACCTAATAAAAACAACAACCTGAGAGCCTAGTGTAGAAGTCACTGGGTCAATCCGTCTAGTTGAGGATCTTCCTCTCCTTCACAAATTTTCTGCTTTTCCAAGCATAATGTCCCTCTACAAGGAATCACATCTCCTAGAACGTTGCCAAAGTATAGGAAATGGAGTTTCATCATCTTTTTTTTTCCTCCCTTGCCCATCCTCATCCCTCTGCTTCCACCCCCTCGCCCCTGGATCCTCATGCTCATTCTACAATAATGGTTTTATACAGTATTTGTCCTTGTGGAACTGAGTTCACTCAGCATAAGAATTCCAGTCCCTCCCAAGTTAGGTAATAATTTACAAAATCATTGTTCCCGCATGCTGCATTGTATTCCACTGTATGAATGTACCATAATTTCTCAATCCATTTGATTGTGGTTGCACATCTGGGCTGTTTCTATGTTCTTTCGATAGTGAATAATACTGCAATGAACATTGGTGTACAAGACTCAATTTGTGCCTCAGTTCTCGTTTTCTCAGGGTATATTCCAAGCAGTGGAATCGCTGTTATCATCTTTATCTTCAAGGAACACTCTGGCTGTACTTTGTCCAATATATTGTTCATTGTTTTGGTAATCCATGGGATGGTCAGTACTCTTCTCCAACACCACAGCTCAATAGCATCAGTTCTTATGTCATCCTTATTCACCGTTAAGCCCTCAGATGCATAGCAAGTGATCAGAAAGACTATAGGCCTAAATGGACACACTCTAGTCCTCAAAATTACATCATTGCTCCTCAATAATTTGTAGAGGTCCCTGACTAGAGACTCCCAGTGCAATACATCTTCAGATTTCTTGGCTGCTGGTACCAATAATCTTGATTGCGGATCCTAATCAGATGAAGTTGTTGACAATTTCAATCTTTTCTCTATCTATCCAGTGGTAAGAATTTTTGTTTTCTTGACATCGAGATGCTATCAATATTGAAGACTGTATTCTTTGATCTTCTACAAGTGTTTCAAGCCCTCCTCATTTTCAGTAAGCAAACTTGTGCCATCTGAATACTGCAGATTTATTGGTGAGTCTTCCTCTGATCTTAATGCTACATTCTTCTTTTTTTATTTTTTTTTACATTCTTCTTTAGAGAGTCCAATTACGTGAATAATTTGCTCATTATACATACTGAATAGATATGGAGAACTAATACAACCAACTCTGATTCACTCCTTTCTTAATTTTAACCATGTAGTGTTCTCTTGGCTCTGTTCGTACCTCAGCCTCTTAGTCATGGTATAGGTTTTACATAAGAACAATTAAGTGCTATGGCATTCCCATTGTTTTCAATGTTAGCCTTAACTTGTTATGATACACACTATCAAAAGTCTTTGCATATTCAATAAAATGTAAGTCGACATTCTTCTGGTATTCTTTACTTTCATTCTGGATTCATCTGGCATCAACAGTAATATCCCTAATGCCATGATCTCTTTTAAATCATGCTTGAAATTATGGAAGTTCCCTATTTATGTACTGTTCTAGTCATTTTTGAATTATCTTTAACAATATTTTGCTTGAATGTGATATTAATAATACTGTTCAATAATTTCTACATTCTGTTGGTTCACTTTTCTTGCTAATGGGAATAAATATGGACCTCTTCCAATCTGTTGGCCAGCCAGCTGCCCTCCAAATTTCCTGGCATAAACTGTTGAGCACATCCAACTCTGCATCTGTTAATTGAAACAAGTCAATTGTTACTGATATAACCTTAGAATAGTTTCTGACAATTTTGAAAGTATCCATATTCAAACGGCTATTCTTGAGATGTTTTGGTAGTGTTGTTTTCAACCTTTCCTACAATAGAAGTTAGCATACTCATTTAAGAGTGAAGGGGGGGGGAAGCTCTGGTGGCCTAGTGGCAAGAAGCTGCACTGCAATCCCAGAGGAGCACAGTTCAAATCCACCGGGTGCTCTGGGGAAGAAGGAAATTAATAGCCTCCTGTACCAGTCAGATCCGATTTGACAGTACACACTTAAAAAATTTAAAAAAAAAAAGAGTGAAGGGGGGAAAAGTTTCAATTATTTTATATGTACAATCTCAATTATGTTAAATCAAACATTTTTATCTTTTGAAAATAATCATTCAAACTTTCCATACTAGTTTAAAAATAAATCTATTTAAATCAGAAGAAATCTAAATATTTCTTCCTGAATTTAAATCATGTTGTTTTTGTTGTCATATGCCATCAAATCACCTGCAACTCATAACGACCCTGTATAATAGCTCTGAAGCCTGCCCTATCCTGAGACATTCTCACTGACTTTGACATTCCTACTCCTATTAACGCAGCTACTGTGTCAATATTTTTCATCCAAGGTCGTCTTCTCCTGTGCTGTCTGTCCACCCTTGTGAGTACGATCTCCTTAACAAGGACATTCCTTCCTGGCCACATGCCCAAATTATGTGAGACAGAGTTTCACAATCCTTACCTCCAAGGAGAAACTTGGTTTCATTCTCTCTTGGACAGATCTGTTTGTTCTCTTGGTTGCCTATGGCACATTCAGTACTCTGCTCCAGCACCACAAAATAATAAAATTCATCATTCTTAGTCATTGTCAAGCTCTCTGACGCATAGAAAGTAATTGTGAAGACCATGGCCTGGATCAGACACACCTTAGTCTCTAGACAGACATCATTGCTCCTCAGTGCTCTAGAGAGGTCTATGACAGCAGACTTTCCCAGAGCAATTTGTCTTTTGATTTCCTATCTGCTAGTACCGAAAGTATTGATTGTGGAACCAAGCAAATTGAAGCTGTTGACAATCTTAATCTCTTCTCCATCTATAATAGCCCTGCCAATTGGCCCAGTGGTGAAGATTTTTGTCAACTTGATGTTGAGCTTTAATTCATATTTAAGACTATAATTCTTTCTGCAGCAGGTGCTTCAGGTCCTCCTTAGTTTCAGCAAGCAAGGTCGTGTCATAGCACGGGTTGTTTATGAGTCTTCCTCCACTCGTGATGTCACATTCCTCCTCATAAAGCCCAGCCTCCTGAATGATCAATTCCACCTATAGATTTAAAAGGTCCTTAAATATGAAATAAAATTTTCTCTACCGGCTTCTATATTAATAATATCATAGCTACATTCAATAGAAATTCTATTCAGACATTTTTAAATACAACTTTGTACATAAAAAGAAATAATACAAAAATATGAAAATCAATAGCATATTTCATTTAAAATATAGTCTGAAATTTTAAGTATGAAATTTTTTATAGAATTAAGAAGATGGTGGATCCAAATAGCCCTTTATTTTTCTATAACTACATACTAAGTATTTATTTAAGAGTGCTAAATATGACCTTAAATGACTCAATTAAGCTGAGTTTTTACAGTAAAATATGCAATGTTAAATGTTGTAAAAGAGAATTTAATATACCATGAAATGTCAGAGTAAACTCTTATATCTTTGAAGAATTTTAAATAGAAGCAAAAAAGGATGAGATTAGCTTTCTGAATATTTATTATTTGGCACCAGGAAATCCAATAATTAAGAAAATACATCATCATTGGTTAATACTATTGCTAGATATCTTTCAGTCGGTTCCAAAGCTGGTGATCATATATAAAATAGAAAAAAAAACACATTTCCCATTCATGCATTATCCTAAATAATTGAAGGTCTTTTTCTTTTGTATCAACCTCATATTTTAACTTTTTATAACATTTTATTGAATTTTGTCAAGCATGAATTCTTTCTCTATGAACTGGTCCCTCAAGATGACATGGCCAAAGTTAATGAGATGAGGCAACTGTCCTCCCTTTCATGAACTATTCTACCTGGATTTCTTCCAAAGTAACAAGAGTTTTTTTTTGTTTGTTTGTCTTATTTTGTTTTTTGAAATCCATATATATGCAATATCCATCAACAACATTATAACTTTAAATTATGAATTCTACTTTTGTCTTACTGATTCATTCTCTGACTTCCATATACATGTGATGTAATTGAAATTACCATTTTGTGGGACTACTCAAAGACTGCAGCCTTCAGTATGGATTGAAGCTTAACATCAAGAAAATAATGGGCTGATTGGCAGCATCATGATAGATGGTGAAGAGGTTGAGATTGTTATTAGCTTCAGTTTTCTTGGCTCCATAATCAATATTCTTGGTACCAACAGCCAGGAAATCAAAAGATGAATTGCACTGGGAAAGTCTGCTGTCAGGGACCTCTCCAGAGAACTGAAGAAAAACCATGTCATCCTGGAGACTAAGTTTCTCCTCACCCAGGCCATGATTTTTGCAATTACTTGCTATATATCAGAAAGCTGGACAGTGACTAGATATCATAGAAAGAGAATTTATGCTTTTTAATTGTGGTGTCAGAGAAGAGTACTGAACAGATCATGGCAGCCAGGAGAAGAGGTTCATCCTATTGTTGAAGCCAGGCTATTCCTAAAATGCAAGGATTCTGAAGCTTTGTCTGATATAATTTGAGCATGTTGCCAGGAGGTACCAGTCCTTGGAGACTGACATAATGCTTGAGATGGTGGAGAGACAGTGCAAGAGAAGAAGACCCTCTATGAGATGAATTGATTCAGTGACTCGGGTAACGAGGGTAGGTGTGTCAAAGATAAGTAATGTTGACACAGGATAGAGCAGGGTTCAACGCTATTGTACATATGGTCACCATGAGTCTTAAGCAACTTAACGGCATAACAACACTGCTGCTGTTGTTGTTAAATGCTGTTGAGTCGCAGGCTACTCATAGCGACCATATGAATGAAAGTCCTGGACACTTCCCATATAAATTTCATCCTTTCTCCAGGTTCATAGGGTTTCCAGAGGCAAGCTATTATGGAAGTGGATGCCACTCCTCCTTTCAAGGTTGTTTTAATTGGGGAGCTTCACCAAACACTGTTCACCAGGGGTAACCATTCTCACATTTGACACATTGGTGTCACAGTGTTTGGCTTCATAGCAACCACAAGTTACCTCTGCATAGCAAGTGGACATATCAGGGTTATACAACTTAGAAGAATGTTTAACCAAAAACAGTTAAAGACAGGCCTGAGGGCCACAGAGTAGAGTCACCGCCCTTTAGCTTGGGAGCATGCTTTCTGTCCGCTAGGCCGACTGCTCTCTCTTTCTATGTTGCTGATGCTGGTGGTGGTGGTGGTGGTGGTGGTGGTGGTGTCAAGTGCCTTCGAGTTGCAGGTGACTCATTGTGACCCTATGAACGTCCTGGAAACCTCCTGTATAACTTTCGTCCTTTCTCCAGGTTCATAGGGTTTCCAGAGGCAAGCTACTATGGAAGTGGATGCCACCCCTACTTCCAAACAATACTGCTAGATACAAAAATATTGAGACACATTTTCTGAAAAATTAAAAGCATATGTTGTTGTTGTTGTTATGTGCCGTAGACTTGCTTCAACTCATATCAATCCAACAGCCCTAAGCCTTGCTCTATCCTGTGCCAATCTCACTGTCTCCGACACACCCACCTAATTACCTCAGCCACTGAATCAATCTACCTCATAGAGGGTTTTCCACTCCTGCACTGTCTCTACACCCTCCCAAGCATGACATCCCTCTCCAAGGACTGGTTCCTCCTTGAAACATGTCCAAAGTATGTCAGAAAGTCTCAGAATACTTGCCTCCAAGGAGCAGCCTGGTTTAACCTTCACTAGTATTAACAAGTTCATTGCCTTAGCAGTCCATGGTATATTCAATACTCTTCTTCAGCACCACAGCTCAAAGGCATCCATTCTCTTTCTGTCATTCTAGTCATGGTCCAGCTTTCTGATGCATACCAAGGGATTGCAAAGACTATGGCCTGTATCAGGCACACCTTACTCTCAAGAGTGACACCATTGCTCTTCGGTATTTTGGAGAGGTTCCTAACAGCAGGCTTTCCCATCGCAATACGTCTTTTAATTTCCTGGCTGCTGGTGCCAAGAGTGGTTACTATGGAGCCAAGCAAACTAAAGCTGTTAACTATCTCAATCTCTTCACCATCCATTCTGATGCTGCCAACTGGCCCAGTGGTGAGAATCTTCGTCTTCTTGATTTTGAGCCTTAATCCATATTGAAGGCTACAATCCTTGATCCTTCAGGTCCTCTTCAGGTCCTCCTCAATTTCAGCAAGCAGGCTTGTATCATCTGCATAACACAGATTGTTGATAGATCTTCTACCAATCCTGATGCCACTCTTCTCCTCACAAAGCCCAGCCTCCTGGATAATCTGTTCTGCATATAGGTTGAAAATGTATAGAGATAGGACACATCTCTGGTGTATACCCTTTCCAATTTTGAATCATGCAGTGTTTCCTTGCTCTGTTCTGATGACTGTCTCCTGTTCTGAGTATAATTTTTGCATTAACATAATCAAGTGGTTTGGGATTCCCATTCTTCTCGGAGTCAGACGCAATTTGTTATGATCCACACAGTCCAATGCTTTTGCATAAACAGTGAAACACAGAGAGACATTCCTCTGGTATTCCCTGCTTTTAGCTAAGACACATCTAACTTCTAGTACCATGACCCCTTCTAAACCCAGTCTGCACTTCCGGCAGTTCTTTGCCAATATGCTGTTCCAGTAGTTTTTTGGATAATCTTCAGCAGAATCTTGTTCGCCTGTGAAATCAATGATATTGTTCTAGAATTTCTACACACTGTTGGGTCACCTTTCTTTGGAATGAGAACAAATATAGATCTCGTCCAGTCAGTTGGCCAAGTAGTTGTACTCCAGATTTTTTGGCACAACTTGGTGAGCACATCCAGGGTAGCATCTCTTAGTTGAAATATGTCAATTGGTATTCCATCTATTCCTGGGGCTTTATTTTTTGCTAATTCCTTCAAAGAAGCTTGAACTTCTCCTTCATCACTATAGGCTCTTGCCTATGTTGTTTCATTAATTTCTTCTCTGTCTGCCTATTCCTTTCAATACAGTGACTCTGTATACACTTTCCATCTTCTTTTAATACTTCCTGGGTCATTTACTATTCTGCCTAAAGCATCCTTAATTATAGCAGCTTGATGTTTGAATTTGTTCTTCAGTTCCTTGAGCTTAAGAAATGCTGGCGAGTTTGGCCCTTTTGATTTTCTGACTCCAGCTCCTTGTACATTTCACTAATATTTTACTTTGTCTTTCCGCAGTGCCTTTTGAAATCTTCTGTTAAGCTCTTTAGTATCTTGAATTCTTCCCTGTGCTTTGGCTTCTTTGTGCTCCAGTGAAATATTCACAGTCTTTCTGACATTCATCTTGGTCTTTTCTTCTTCCTCTGTCTTTGTAATGACCACTTGCATTCTCCCTGGATGATACTCCTTTAACAACTCCTCAGGTCTTCACTCATTGGTTTTCAAGGCCTCAAATCTGTTCCTGAGATGGTTCTGAAATTCAGGTGGGGTAGACTCAAAGTCTTATTTTGGTCGCTGTGGATTCAATTTAATTTTCCTCAGCTTCAGTTTGAACTTGCATATGAGTAGTTAGTGGTCTGTTCCACAATCAGCAGCACCTGGCCTAGTTTTCACAGCTGATACTGAGCTTCTCCAGTGGTTCTTTCCATAGAGGCAATCAATCTGATTCCTATGTATACCATCACGGGGAATCCATGTGTATAGCCTGCATTTATGTTTCTTATAAAACATTTTTGCAATGAATGTTATGTAAATAGCTAAGTAAGAAAAGCTAGAGAAGTTCTGGTGGTATAGTCTGTAACCTGTTTTGCTGTTAACCTTTAAGTTACACTTCACTGGCAGTTTGAATTTACCATTGATTCCATAGGAGAAAGGTGAGCAATATCCTCTCATGTCATTTATAACCTCAGAAACCTACTAGAGGGTCACCTATAAGTCATAACGTACTTGACAATAACGAATAAATGAGAAGTACATTAAAATTATTCATAAATACCAGGTTCTTTTTAGCTAAGTAACATTGATCAAGAAGGTCATCACCTACGTATAGTTTTCCCTATTTCACATCAGAACCAACTAATAGCTGACCCTTCGTCAACTTTTCAGTGGCTGTAAATCACAGTGGAGTTGATTGTCTATCTTTCTTTTGTATAGCAACTGGTGGTTCTGAACTTCCTGCCTTTGAGTTAAACAGTGCAGCTCCTTTCTCTGTAGCCACTAGAACACCTCATGTGTAAGGTCATTATTGGTATTTTGGCATAAGCAGAGGCTCTACACACTAGAGGCAAAGGAAACTAATTAACAAAACAGAACTTGGGTATTGGAACACAGAGAAGATGAGTTAGTTAAGTCGGCAAAGGAAAGGAGGACCCTCAACTAGGCAAATTGATGCAGTGACTGCCACAAAGTGCTTTTTGTGTGTCAGGAAGTACAAGAATGACACAGGATAGAACAGAGTTTAGGATCGTGGTGAGTTGTGCTCAGTGACACTTAACAACAACAACACTTTACATCTTGCACTGTAGTCAGTCTGTTGACTAAAATTTTAGCTTCTGTAGACCACTGTTCTTTGATGTTGTTATCACTATCGAGGATAAGCTTCTAATATGATCCAGCTGTCCTGCTGACAGGGACTATCTGGGATAAGCTGCTAATATGAACCAGCTTCTAATATGTCCTGCTGACAGGGAACCTGCCTACATCATCAACAGCTGCATGAGCCATTTCTTGCTCATTGAATGTGTTAGCCTATTCATGAGGGGATTGGCTAGTCCTTTCATTATATTGAGCAGATTCAGGGACAGAATTTGATAACTTCCACACCAGGAAGGAAGCAGCAGCAAAAGCAGCACATGTCTTGTGGGGCCAGATATTTCTGTTCCAGAGGCATGTTACTGTTGACTGAGAACCTTCTGGATGAGGAACTATATACCTTGCTATTGACTGAGATGCTGTCTGAACTAATAGAAGGATTGTAACTTGCTATTAACCTGACTTGGGAGTGTGGTTTACTGAAATTAGACTTTCACTGTGCGTTGTCCTTTGCCCTCTCATAACTTGTTTCCTTATAAACCCCACAATAGCGAGTAAAAAGAGATTCTGCAAAGTCTCTGTGGTCTTTTGCAATGAACTTCAGGCCTAGTGAGGATTCGAGAACATGGATCTCACATGAATCATGTAGATTATTTTGACATGAACATTTTTCCCTTGTGAAGTTGGTAGAAGTTGGGCTTAGCTGTCCCCATGTTCTATGACTCATTTTGTGCATCCTTTGCAAGGAATTTCCTATAATAAGGTTAATTCCTGGTCCAGGTAACAAGAATTTTTACACCAAGTCTCATTTACTTGTAATATTGAAAGGTTACCTTATTATTACTAAATATAAATCCCAATAGCATACTCTTCTTTCTATTTAAGGGTTGGTAACAGCAATAGGGTTAAAATCCATTATTTAATTTAGGGTGATTACAAGTCTGTCCAGCAGTTGTGCCACAGGAGAGAAATGGACAAGCTCTTATCTTTTGACTTATAACCCCCAAAAGCTCACTAAAGAATCGGCTATTAGTTGGTTCTAACTCAACTGCCATGAGTGAGTGAGCAATATGTGGAAAAATAAAATATATATGTGGCATCAGGACTGGTGGAAGAATCGTCAACAACCTGCGTTATGCAGATGACACAACTCTGCTCACTGAAACTGAGGAGGACCTGAAGCACTTGCTGCAGAAGGTCAAGGCCTATAGTCTTCAATATGGATTGAAGCTTAATATCAAGAAAAAAAAAAGATTCTCACCACTGGGCCAATTGGCAGCATCAGCATGGATGGTGAAGAGATTGAGATAGTTAAGTTTTAGTTTGCTTGGTTCCAGAGTCAACACTCTTCGTGACAGCAGCCAGGAAATCAGGAGACGAATTGCTTTGGGAAAGTCAGCTGTGAGTGACCTCTCAAAAGTACTGAAGTGCAACGACGTCAGGCTGGAGACTAAAGTGCACCTGAATCAGGCTATAGTCTTTGCAATTACGTGCTATGCATCGGAGAGTTGGACAGTGAATAGGGATGATAGAAAGAGAATTGATGCTTTAAGTTGTGGTGCTGGAGAAGAGTGTTGAATATACCATGGACTACTAGGAGAACAGACAGGTTTGTCCTGGAGAGGGTGAAGCCAGAATGCTCCTTGGAGTCAAGGATTCTGACATATTTTGGGCATGTTGCAAGGAGGGACTCGTCCTTAGAGAGGGACATCATGTTTAGGAGAGTCAGGAGAGGAAGACCCTCAACGAGATGGATAGATTCTGTAAGTGGAGTGGTGAGAATGAATGTGTTTGAGACAGTAAGGTTGGCACAGGATAGAACGGCGTTTAGGGCTTTTGTACATAGGGTCGTTATGAGTGGCAAAAGACTCTATGGCACATAACAACAACAACAACAAAGATGCTTAAGTACATTTATTTATTCTAAATTGTAGACATCTGCTAATTAAAATGACTCAATGTTTTAACTGAAATTTCACCTGGTAAAGTCTGCTGTCAGGGACCTATCCAAAGTATTGAAGAGCAGTGGTGTCACTCTGGGGACTAAGGTGCACCTGATACAGGCCATGGTCTTTGCAATCACTTGCTATGCACCAGAGAGTTGGACAATGACTAGGGAAGATAGAGAGAGGATTCATGTCTTTGAACTGTGGTGTTATAGGTAAATATTGAATGTGGTTGCTGTGAGGCTGAACACTGTGACACTGATGTGGCAAATGAGTTAATGGTTGGCTACCCGATGCAGACAGAAAGTGGGGTGGAGCTCCCCGATTAAAACAAGCTTGGAAGGAGGAGTGGCATCCACTTCCATAATAGCTTGCCTCCGGAAACCCTATGAACCTGGAGAGAGGATGAAAGGCACCCAGGCATTGAGGACTCTCCTTCATAGGGTCGCAATGAGTTGCCTGCGACTCGACAGCACTTAACAACAACAACCATGGACTGCTAAGAAAATAAACAGATTCACCCTAGAAAGGGTTAAACAAGGTTGCTCCTTGGAGGCAAAGATTCTGAAGCTTCATCTGACATACTTTGAGCATGTTGCAAGGAGGGACCAGTCCTTAGAGAAGGACATCATGCTTGGGAGGGTAGAGGGACAGCGCAGGAGAGGAAGAACCTCTATGAGGTGGATTGATTCAGTGATTGGGGTAACGAGGGTTGATGTGTCAGAGACAGTTAAATTGGCACAGGATAGAGCAGGGTTTAGGGCTGTTGTACATAGGGTTGCTATGAGTCGCAGGCAACTCGATAGCTCATAACAACAACAACATTACATTCTTAGAGCATAGCAATTCTAATTTTTAAGTTTGCATTGCTTTATATGCTGTTTCATTAAAAATATATAACATTTATATTTGTATTTCTTTTATAAAATAACTTATCAGGTACATTTTTACATATGACAGGAGTAGTGGTTATCATTTATATTCAACCAAAGTTATCATAAAACTCCATCCTTATGATATTTGAAAATCCATATGGTCTCTTAAAAGCTCTGAAATGGAATGGAAGGGGGAAAAAACCTATATTAATGTAAAGTATGATCTTATACTAAAAAAATCCCAAATATCTAATAAGAAAGCTAGTAATTACAACAGAATTCTAAATATTCCATAAGAAATTGTTAGAAATAATAGGAGTTTAACAAAGTGGCAGAGTAAATGATCCATACCTCTTGTATTTCTTTACACTAAAAATGAAAACTTCAAAAAGGAACTTTAAAAAGATAATACCACTATGGAAGGAAGTCTGACGTTTCCTCACAAGTTGAAAACAGAAATCTCATATGATCCAAATATTCATCTACTGTGAAAAAAACCCTAAGGAAATCAGAGCTGAGACATGAACAGATATATGTATACCTGTTTATTGTAGCATTATTCACAATAGCAAGGAAATGAAAGCAGCTCAAATGCTCATCAACAAATGAATGGATTCATAAATTGTTGTGTGGACACACAATGGAATACTATGCAGCATTAAAAGGACTATGAAGAATTTGTGAAACCAAAATAAGACTGAATAATTTTGTTCTGAGTTAGATAACCCAGTCACAAAAGGACAACTTCGGCGTAAGACTTCAATACAAAATTTAGATGGACATGGGGGAGCAGAGATAAGAGGAATAGAATGGAAGGGCAATGACCATTAAAACATGGAAAAAAGCATTGGCCAAACTAAAGCAGGAGAATAAAATACAAGGGAATAAACCTAGTCAGTAATTGGAAAGATCTATGCAATGAGAAATACAAAACAGTACTTCAAGAAACTAACAGACCTATTTAAATGGACAAATGTTTGATGCTTATGGATTGGGGAACTTAATAATAAGAAAATATTAGTACTGCTAAAACAATCTATAGATATAATATAGTTTTGATTGAAATTCTTAAATATTCTTTATTTAAATGGAAAACCATCATCAACTTCATATGTGAAGACAAAAGGAATCCATAATAATTAAAACAATGCTGAAAAGCAAAATAGGAGGTGTCACACTGCCAGATCTCAAACTACACGACATTATTACTTTAATCAAGCCAGCCTGGTAATGTGTCAATGCACACAGTAGATACAAATTCAAATGAAATAAAACTGAGAATCTATATATAGGCAGCTGCTTTTGACAAGGGATTAAAGTCAATTCAATGGGTAAAAATATCATCAACAAGTGGGTCCAGAAAGATTGGATATTAATTTTCAGAAAATTAAAACAGGATCCATACCTAACAACATAAATAAAAACTAACTGAAAATCGATCTAGGATCTAAAAATTATGAAAAGAAATAGCAATTTCTATCAGTAATATATCACTAAATAAAACTACAAGTTCAGAAACTACAAGTATCTGAAGCAAATTTTACTTATGCTTATTAGAGACTATTAAAAATATTAAAAAAGAATCTACATATTAAGGAAAATATGTGGAAATGGTACATCAGACAAAGTTCTAATCTTTAAAATGTATTACAAACTAACATAATAACACAAATATTATAAAAAATGAACAAAGGACATGAAGATACTATTACAAAGAGAATATTCAGTCAATTTAAAATATATGAAGTCATTCTCAAATGATTGGCTCTTCACACCTATTGGACTAGTGGTAAGAAACTGCTGCAATCCCAAAGCTACATGGTTCAAATTCAATAACTGCTCCATGCGAAAATAATGAGTACACTCTTGAACAATTAATGCCTCTGAAAAACCCTTGGAGGGTCATCTGTTTTTCAGTTCTGATTGCATAGCACAAAATAACAACTTCAATGAGTATAGAGAAGAGATACAGCCCTAATGCACACTTTTCCTAATTTTAAGCAATGCTTAAAAAATGCTCTGCTCCGATAATGGCTTCTTGGTTCAGGTATTGTTGTTGTTGTTTATTGCCTTCAAGCTGAGCATGACTCACAGGGACCCTATGAACAAAAGGCCTAAAGCCCCTCAGGTTCGGATATAAGTTTCATAGGTATATAATTAAATGTTCTGAGGTTCTCATTATTCTCAATGTTAGACATAATTTGTTGTGATCCACACAGTCAAGTGCTTTTGCATAGTCAGTAAAGCATAAATAAGCATGTTTCTGGTATTCTTTGCTTTCAGCCAAGCTCCATCTGACAACAGTAATGATACTGCTGGTGTCATAGCCTTCTCTCAAGCTAGAGAACTCTCAGCAGTGCTCTTAAAAAGTTCCCGACCCAGTATGAAAAACAATGTATTTGAACTTTGTCAATAAACCAGTATAAAATGTTAAAAAAAAGAACAAATAAAAACATTTTTTAAAGAGGGGAAAAAAAAGTTCCCATCAACAAATGAATGGATAGAGAAGCTGTGGTATATTCACACAATGGAATACTACACTGCATTGAAAAACAAGGAACTGGTGCAATATTTTTCAAAATGTGTGACCCTCAAAGGACATTATGCTGAGTGAAATATCTCAGTCACAAAAGGACAAACACTGCATAGTGCCACTGCTTAGAATGGGACTGATATCAGGGTTAGGGTAAGAATGAGAAAAACTGGATGAATTATGTATACTTCATTGAAACCGATGAGGGAGAGAACAGTTTAAAAGCAATATATTTTAGGGCATTAGGATTATCATAAGAGTCCAGAATGAAGGTTGCAGAGTGGAGTATACTAGGCGTGGGGCTGTGGGGCTGGAGTGTGGGGGGATTGTATACCACTGAGGGAATTTTTCTTTTACTTTTCAAGGAGAAGAGCAAACGGGGGATGGGTGTGGGGTGGGCGGGGAGAAAGATGCAGCAATTGATGAATGGAAATGCAAAATCTCTGTAAATGTTCATTGACATTAATAATAATAAAAAACAAAAAAAATGTGCTGTTCTAGCCATTTTTGGGCTGATTGTCAATATTTTGATTACATGAGGTATAACGATATTGTTTGATAACTTCCACATACTGTTGAATCGCCTTTCGTGGCAATGGGAATATGGATCTCTTCCAGCCAGTTGGCCAGTTGACTATTCTCCAAATTATGTAACATAGACTGGTGAGCACCACTAGGGCTGCATCTGTTAGTTAGAACATCTCAGTTGGTATTCCATTAGTTCATGGGGCCTAATTTTTTGCCAATGTCTTTAATGCACCTTGAATTTATTCCTTCATCACCATTAGCTCTTTATTGTATGCTACTATAATGTACCCGAGGGCCGCAGGCCCGAGAAGAAAAACACAATCTATACAGGAGTTCTACAGTACACATCACCTTCCCTTCGGAGACAGTACAAGTAAACTTAAGAGAAACTGGACACAGGAAAAAAAGACAAAAACAAAAACAAAACAAAACAAACAAAAAAAAAACACAAAAAAACCCCACAAATCTCTCAGCATTTGACGTGGTTGGAATCACAGGAGAGAAGAAAGCATCAGATACAAGCAATTAGGTCATGGGTCGGACGATGGGAGATTAATTCTGAAGGCTAGAAGTGAAGTGGTATCCTGCTGGAGGGTGGAGCTGGGAAATAAGTGGGTCAAGGCACTGGGCTAAGGGCAGAGACTACATTGTAACTAATGGTCAACTCCAAAATGAGGGATTTATCTTTCACTACTCCACAAATTGCTGTCTGTGAGATACTCCTCTAAATCTAAACATTCAGATTAAGACAGACTAGAAAGAAGGACTGGCCATCCACTACTGAAATGGCAGGCCTCTGAAAACCCTATGTACAACACAACACACGTAGACGAACAGAAAGGGCAACCTAGGTAGAACTGTCAAGCGTGGAAGAGGAACAGTTATAAGCAGACACTAGTAATTGGAACATGGAATGTGAGAACCACGAATGTAGGAAAATTAGAAATTGTTAAGAAAGAAATGGAACGCATAAATATTGACATACTAGGCATTGGAGAGATGAGATGGACTGGCATGGG
>NW_006399784.1:5443674-5453373 GCF_000299155.1 Elephantulus edwardii | reverse complement strand
ACAGGTCTTTAGAGAGGGACATCATGCTGGGTAGAGTAGAGGGACAGCGCAGGAGGGGAAGACCCTCTATGAGGTGGATTGATTCAGTGACTGTGGTAATCGGGTTGGGTGTGTCAGAGGCAAGGATCGCTATGAGACGCAAAGGAGTCGACGGCACATAACAACAACAACAACGCTATAATGTGCTTTAAGGGACCTTTCCAGAGTACTGAAAAGCAACCATGTCAGTCTGGTGACTAAGGTGCCCCTGATTCATGCCATGATCTTCACAATTACTTGCTATGTTCAGAAAGCTGGACAATGACTAGGGATGATAGAAAAAGAATTAATGCCTTTGAGCTGTGGTTCTGGAGAAGTGTATTGAATATATCATGGGCTTCTAGGAAAACAAACAGGTTTTTTTCTGGAAAAGGTGAAACCAGGCTGCTCTTTGGAGGGAGGCAAGGATTCTGAAGTTTCATCTGACTTACTTTGGGCATGTTGCAATGAGGAACCAATGATTAGAAAGGGACATCATGCTTGGCACGGTTGAGGGACAGTGCAAGAAAAGAAGACCCTGATGAGACAGATTGACTCAGTAACTGGGGTAGTCAGGATAGGAGTGTTAGAGACAATAAAATTGGTTCAGGATAGAGAAGGGTTCAGGGCTGTTGTACATAGGGTCCCTATGAGTTGCAAGCAACTCAAAGGCATGTAACAACAACTGTAATGTTAGGATTTTTTACTTTTATTTTTTATTGTCTTAATTCTGACCACATGGCCATGTGGAAATGTAGAAGTAAAATGAATCTTTGAGGCATCATCCACTATATTTTGCTCCTATGATAATGTTGTCTCTAGCTCTCTCAACTGCAGATACATTGTTCACCCTTGATCAGTGACTTCTAAATCATTAACAGCTATGAGGTCAACATGAGAGAGAGAGAGAGAGAGCCAACCAGAATGTAGAGAGACTAAGTCAAGGCATACCATGATAAAAGCCTGGAGAAGGAACCAGGGTTAAAGGCTTTACTTGTTAGACAATTAAAGAACAGTTAACTTGTCACTTCTATGAGAGAAAATTTGGAGGATGATTAAGGAAACTAGAAGCTCTTGCATTTGTGTTGCTGAATTGAACCTGGACTTTCTCTTGTTGTTTCACATGCTCTTCTGAGTAGAATGCATGTCATGTATTGCCCTAAAGCTAAACATCCAAATTAAGGTAGACTAGGAAGGGACATAATCAAGGTCATGGTCTTCTCAATTACTTGCTATGCATCAGAGAGCTACACAATGACTAAGGAGAACAAATTATAGTACGGAAGTAGAGTCATGAACATACCATGGACCACCAAGAAAACAAATAGGTTTGTCTTGGAGAGAGTGAAAACAAGTTTATCCTTGGAGGCTAGGATTCTGAAGCTCCGTTTCACATACTTTGGGCACATGGTCAGGAGGGACCAGTCCTTGGAGAAGGATATCATATTTGGAGGGGTGGAGGAAGATGCTGAATGAGATGGATTGACATAGCGACTGAGGTTGAGAGTAGGTATATCAGAGACAGTGAGAATGGTTCAAGCTAGGGCTGAGTTCAGAGCTGTTGTGCATAGGGTAGTATGAGTCATAGTCAACTTGAGGATACATAGCAACAATAACATTACATTAGGCAAATGTTCTGTCAAGGATGCTTTCAAAATGCTGAAGTGCAATATCAGTTTGAAGACTAATGTGCAACATATCCAGGCATGGTCTTTTCAGTCACCTGCTATGCAGTAGAGAGTTGGATAATGAATAAGGATGACAAAAGAAGAAATGATGCCCTCCAGTTGTAATTCTGGAGAAAAGTACTGAATATCCCAAGGACTGAGCAAAGAACAGATATGTCTTGAAAAAGTGCAGCCAGAGTACTCCTTAGAGGCAAAGATAACAAACCTTCATTTTGCATATTTTGGACATGTAGTTAGGTGAGGCTATTCCTTGGAAAGGGATATCATACTTGGAAAGACAGAGGGTCAGCAAAGGCAGGAAAACCCCAAAAAGATTGATCGATATAATGACATTATAAATGGACTGTAATGTATCAGAAACTATGAGGATGGTACAGGATAGGACAGGATACAGTTCAGCTATTCATAGAGTTGCAATATGAGTACTATTTAACTCAGCTGTGCCTGACAACAACAACAATATTTCTTCTTCTTTGTTTCCAACTTTTGGATGCTAATCAACCATTAATGCAATTAATTAATGCAACTAATGCTTTGTAACTACATGTTTGATCAATTTCAGATGGCTATCATCTAGCAAGAGAACAGAATTAGATATTGCTTGACTATATCTACTAACAATTTTGAGGATCTCAGATGACCTAAGATATAATAGAACAAACTATAATTGTTGATAAAAAAACTATAAGATTTATTGCATGGGCAAAGACTAAAGGAACACTGAGCACCTGAGACCATTGGCTTAGACATCCTTTAAACAGTGAACAGGAATGTCTCCCAGAGGTCACCTTTCAGCTAAATAAAAAATTGGCTCATAAAACAAAAACTGTATTTTGTGAGTTCTATCTTCCTTCGAAAGTATCTTTAAAATTCCTTGTATGAGACTAAAGGCTTAACATTTATTCTAAAATCAAAGTTAAAAAGGTCAGACATTGGGGTTGCAGATAGCATGAATGCAAAATTAGTAGAAATAGAATATTTATAAAAGAAATAATAATAAGAATATCGACCAAATTTTGAAAATGCAGGGAATATCAGTGAATCTAAGTGAAAATAAATGTTAAATTGAATCTTAATCTGCTGTACATTTACCAAAAACTTAATTAAAACTTCAATGGTATTTAAATCTAGGTCCACTCATGCTGGGCAAGTTTCAACTGACTTTCCAAGCTAAGGCACCCTCAGAAGCCAAGCGGTTATTAATTTCTAAACTCATGGGTCCTAAAAAGAATTCTCTTGGCACAGTGTGTAGGGAGTTGTGCTACTAACCTATAGACAATACAACACATCTTCTGAATTCCTGACTGATGGTACCAAGAATATGTATTGTGGATCCAAGTAAGATGAAATTGTTGATAATTTCAATATTTTCTCCATCTGTCATGATGTTGCCTATAGGTCTAGTGGTAAGAATTTTTGTTTTCTTGACAATGAAATGCAATCCTTATTGTTGTTGTTATGTGCCATCGAGTCATTTGTGACTCATAGCGACCCTATGTACAACAGCCCTAAACCCTGCTCTATCCTGTGCCAGTCTCACTGCCTCTGACACACCCATCCCGATTACCCCAGTCACTGAATCAATCCACCTCATAGAGGGTCGTCCCCTCCTGCGCTGTCCCTCTACTCTACCCAGCATGATGTCCCTCTCTAAAGACCTGTGTCTCCTTATAACATGTCCAGATTATGTCAGATGAAGCCCCAGAATCCTTGCCTCCAAGGAGCAGCCTGGTTGAACCCTCTCTAGGATGAATCTGTTTGTTTTCTTGGCAGTCCATGGTACATTCAATACTCTTCTCCAGCACCACAGCTCAAAGGCGTCAATTCTCCTTCTATCCTCCCTAGTCATTGTCCAACTCTCTGATGCATAACAAGTGATTGCAAAAACCATGACCTGTATCAGGTGCACCTTAGTCTCCAGAAAGACACCGTTTCTCTTAAGTACTCTAGAGAGGTCCCTAAATATTATTTGATCTTCTCCAATAAGTGCTTCAAATCTTCCTCACTTTCAGCAAAGTCTTGTCATCTTCATAATACAGTTTGGGAGATTAGTTACGAGATTATGGTTAGCCAGCATTAGCCAAATTTCTAGGAAAGCAATAGACACTTTCATTCTTTCATTTACCAAATAAGTATTGCAGGCTTTCTATTTTCCAAGCACTGTACAAATATCAGAACTATAAAAATTAATCATACATAACTTCTGCCCTTCAGGATCTCACAGTTTCGGGTTGTAAATAGGAATAAAAAACGTCTTCTCGTGCTATTATTACAGTTTTCAAAATGTCCAGTTTCAGGATATCAATACATTTATCAAGCTATGAGATTTAGGAGAAATAATTATTTTCTGAATTAGACATCTGGATTTAAATGCCTTCTGTCTGGTATATTTGTTTTACAATTAAAACTTTATAAAAATATATAATATCTACTTGGTCCCTATTGTAATACATGGGCATAATTAAATAAAAGTCTGTGAGGTTATTCTTTTAAGCTTCCCAGAGTACAGGTGCTTACAGAATGGTTGATTTAATTTTACCTTTTAGAAAAACTATGAAACCTTGTGATAGGCTATGGGGGAAGAAAGCAGTAAGAAAGAAATAAGCAGCACTATGGTTACAAAATAAATTCTTGAGTTAACCTGAAAAGAAGAAGCCTCTTAAGGAAGCTTAATTTTTCCTTTGAATATCCAGTCACATAATGTATTTACAGAGTGCCCCTCAGCCTTTAAATTATATATGTGCCACAGGCATTTTCAAATTCTATACTATTCTATATTCTGATGAAATGATGCAAATGAAAAACTACATTATTCCATAGATAACTTTCTTTTTATGATACTTGACTAGTGACTACAACAAAAGTAAGGAAATATATTTGTTTTTTTCTTATTCATTTTCTCTTAAAGTGTAAGATACTAATAGGCATTTGGTTAATAGAATGAGACTACAGAAGTAGGTTTATGCCATGATTCTCAGAGGTTGAAATAAGACTTGATCTGCTGAGCTGTCATTCCCAGTAAGTATTATCAGATGCTAGATAAGAAATGCACATAAAGAGAGCCTTGAGATTCTGTTCTCAGTTCTTTTTCCTGGGCCCACAGAGACCATGAAACTTATCTTATTTGGAAGAATTCAACCTATGAATACTTTGCACTTTTGATTTTAATGTGGACCTCTAACAGATAAGTGTCAGTTTAAACACTATACTCATAAAATCCCTAGTTTGAATAGAAGTCATCATAGCTAGCAATGGATTAATATCAGCCAAAGACAATCTTATAAGAAGATGCTAGAAGATCCTGCATATACTTAGCACAGATTCATACTGGGAAATATGATTTCTACTAAAATAATGGCACACTCAAAACCCCAGGAATCCATTATGTCTATCACTCATTTCTATTGTCACGATGACCCAGTGTACATGGTCATTTCTCCTTTAAAGATGACTGACATTTTACATGACAATTTTACTTAAGAACTTTAAATTGAAGTCATACTGACCGCATCATAAGAGACTGACAGCAGCATGATATGGTCAGAGTCAGAGAAATCCTGATTGCTTGAGATTTAGGACATCACATCAGGGGCTGGTCAATGGGAGATGGGTGTTGAATGTTGTAAGCAAAAGTAGGAAGGGTTGGTGGTGGAGTAGGGAAAGGGTAGATTTAAAGAACAAAACAAAACAAGCAAAAAAAACCACCCCAAAACCAAACAAACATGTAACCAGTTGGGCAGCCACATTGAATATTGGTCTAACTGGTAAATGCCTTTCATTTACTCTTTTCTGTAGAATGCTTGTCTGTCAGATACTATTATACATATTTAAAAATTGAGACAGACTAGGAAGGATTGTCCATCCACTTCTGAAATTATAGGCCTTTGAAAACCCTGTGTACAATAGAGCACACTTAGATTACCATTTGGACTAACATACATGACAATTGAAACTGAGATCTTAGAAATGGAAACATGGAGAAAGAGAAAGAGCCGTAAGGAGACACTGGTGATTTGAACGTGGAATGTGAGAAGCATGAATGTGGGGAAATTGGACATTGTTAAGAAATAAATGGAATGCATAAATATTGACATAGTAGGTATTGGCGAAATGAGATGGCTTGGCATGGGACATTTTGAATCAGATGATCATATGATTTACTATGCCGAGGATGAAAAGGTGAGGAAAAAATGGGGTTGGTTTCATAATTAAAAAAATCATTTCTAGATACATTCTGAAATACAATGTGGTGAGTGACAGGATAATATCCTAACAAGGAAGTCCAGTGAATACCACTATCATTCAAATATATGCACCAACAACTAGAGCCAAAGATGAGGAAACAGAAGATTTTTACCAACTTTTACAGTCAGAAATTGATCAAACATGCAATCAAGATGCATTAATAATAATGGGTGACTGGAATGCAAAAGTTGGGAACAGAGAAGAAGGATCAGTAGCTGGAAAATATGGACTCAGTGAGAGAAATGAGGCTGGAGATGGAATGATAGAGTTCTGCACATTCAACAATTTATTCATTGCAAATATCTTTTATAAGAAACTAAAGGCAGGCTATACACATGTATTTCACCTGATGGTATGCATAGGAATCAAATCTATTACATTTGTGGAAAGATTCGCTGGAGAAGCTCAATCTCAGCAGTGAAAACTAGGCCAGGTGCTGATTATGGGACAGACCACCAACTACTCAGATGCAAATTCAAGCTGAAGTTAAGGAAAATTAAGTCAAGTCCACAGGACCCAATATTTGACCTTAAGTCTGTCCCACTCGAATTTCAAAACCATCTCAGGAAAAGGTTTGAGGCCTTGAGCACCAATGAGCGTAGACCAAATGAGCCCTTCAGAGGTAATCAAGAAAAATGTCCATGAAGAATGCAAAAGATCATTACAAAGGCTAAAGAAGAAGAAAAGACCAAGATGGATGTCAGATGAGACTCTGAGTATTGAAATTAGAGCACCAAGAAGCCAAAGCTAAAGGAAGAAATCAAGAAATCAAAAAGCTGAACAGAAAATTTCAAAAGGCAGCTCAGGACAACAAAGCAAGATACTATAATGAAATGTGCAGAGAGCTGGAGTCAGAAAATCAAAGGGTCTGGGCTTGCTCAGCATTTCTTAAGTTGAAGGAGTTGAAAAACAAATTCAAGTCATGGGTGGCAATACTTAAAGATAGTTTGAGTAGAATGTTGAATGATCCGGAAAGTATCACAAGAAGATGAAAAGAGTACACAGAGTCACTGTATCAGAAGAAATTAGCTGACACAGAGGAATTTCATGAAATAACATATGAGCAAGAGCCTCTGATGATGAAGGAGGAAGTTCAAGTTGCTATGAAAGAATTGGCAAAAAGCAAGGCTCCAGGAGTTGACTGCATACCAATTGACTTATTTCAATAAACAGACGATGCCCTGGATGTGCTCACTAAGTTGTGCCAGGAAATCTGGAGGACAGCCAGCTGGCCAACTGACTGGAAGAGATCGATATTTGTTCCCATTCCAAAGAAAGGTGACCCAACAGAGTGTGGAAATACTATTAAACAATATCATTGATACCACATGCAAGCAAGATTCTGCTGAAAATTATCCAAAAACATTTGGAACAATATGTCAACAGAGAACTGACAGATGTGCAGTCTGGATTTAGAAGAGCTTGTGATACTAGGCATATTATAGCTAAACTTAGATGGATCTTGGCAGAAAGCAGAGAATACCAGAAGAGTTTCTATCTGTGCTTCATTGACTATGCAAAGGCTTTTGACTGTGTGGATCAAAACAAGTTATGTCTGACTCTGAGAAGAATGGGAATCCCAGAACATTAGATTGTGCTAATGCAAAACATACACTTGGACCAAGACACAGTTGTCAGAACAGAGCAGGGCACACTGGATGGTTCAAAATCAAGAAAGGCGTCTGTCAGGGATGTGTTCTGTCTCAATACCTTTGCAATCTGTATGCAGAAAAGATCATCCGAGACGAGACGCTGGGCTGTATGAGGAGGAATGTGGCATCAGGATTGGTGGAAGAATCATCAACAACCTGCGTTATGCAGATGCCACAACCCTGCTCGCTGAAACTGAGGAGGACCTGAAGCGCTTGCTGCAGAAGGTCAAGGACTATCAGTCTTCAATATGGATTGAAGCTCAATATCAAGAAAACAAAGATTCTCACCACTGGGCCAATTGGTAGCATCAGTATGGATGATGAAGCAATTGAGATAGTTAGCAGTTTTAGTTTACTTGGTTCCACAGTCAACACTCTTGGTTACAACAGCCAGGAAATCAGGACATGAATTGCATTGGGAAAGTCAGCTGTGAGGGACTTCTCAAGAGTACTGAAGTGCAGAGATGTCAGGCTGGAGACTAGAGTGAGCCTGATCCAGGCTATAGTCTTTACAGTTACGTGCTATGCATCAGAGAGTTGGACAGTGAATAGGGCTGATAGAAAGAGAATTGATGCCTTAAGTTGTGGTGCTGGAGAAGAGTGTTGAATATACCATGGACTGCTAGGAGAACAAACAGATTTGTCCTGGAAAGGGTGAAGCCAGACTGGTCCCTGGAGTCAAGGATTCTGAAGCTTTTTTTTTGTCTGACATATTTTGGGCATGTTGCAAGGAAGGACTTTTCCTTGGAGAGGGCCATCATGTTTGGGAAAGTGGAGGGACGGCACAGGAGAGGAAGACCCTTGATGAGATGGATTGATTCTGTGAGTGGAGTGGTGGGAATGAATGTGTTTGAGACAGCGAGGTTGGCACAGGATATAACGGTGTTTAGGGGTCTTGTACATAGATAGGGTCACTGTGAGTAGCAAATGACTCGATGGCACATAACAACAACAACAACTGTGATACATAACATCACAACCATTTCTTAAGGGGCACAAAACTGCTTGCTGTAAACAGACTTTTATATTTGGGGCAATTATATATAAGAGGAAAAATACAAAGCCTAATTTCAAGAAAGGAATAGAAAATATTTTAAAATCAGATTTTAATTTTTTTCTTACTTATGGAAATTTTGGCAGGATATTATAGTCAACTTTGGGATTTTTGACCAGTGTCTATTCACTCTCTTTTGGTAAGAATACTGGGATTTCTTCTGGGATTCACATTTACTCTAGGGTCCATGTGCTTTAGTCATATTGGCAGCACTTCCCTAATTAGCATAAGATAATTAATAATATCCAACCCTTAAGGACTCTATATTACTCAAAGTAGTTTGCAATTTATAATGGGAGTTAGACAAGAATGATGGGTAAATTATATGGTAACAGAAGAGAAGAGGCAGTTATTTCGAACAAGGATGAGTATGATCTTTCATAACTCAATGAAAGACATTCCTTTTTTGTTTACATATAGTGTCCAGCTTTCCAACATACAGGGTCACTGCTCAGCCTATAATAGTGAGTTCTGTAATGAAAGCATGACCAGTATCCATATCCTAACCCTAATGTTTAATTATTCACTTCTGAGGTTGTTAATAAGCATTCGTCTAGAACTTCTTTTTATACCAGGGATAGAAAACCAACAGCAAATCCCCAACAGCTGAAATTCATGATTCCTGATATTAAAATGAAAACTAAGTGAATGCCTTCACAGTTACTTGTTATGTGTCTGAAAGCTGTACAATGACTAGGGATAATAGAGAATTGAAGCCTTGAGCTGTGGTGCTAGAGAAGAGTGTTGAATATATCATGGACTGCCAGAAGAACGAACAGGTTTATGCAAGAGAGGGTGAAACCAAGATGCTCTTTGGAGGCAAGGATTCTGAGGCTTTGTCTGATATAATTTGGGCATGTTGCAAGGAGGGACCAGTCTGTGGAGAGGGACATCTTACTTGGAAGGATGGAGGGACAGCAGAAGAGAGGATGAGATGGATAGATTCAGTGACTGGGATAATGAGGATATACATCCCAGAGACAATAAGGTTGACACAGGATAGAGCAGGTTTCAGGGCCATTGTACACTCAAAGTCTCAAAC
>NW_006399784.1:5440009-5442629 GCF_000299155.1 Elephantulus edwardii | reverse complement strand
TGTGAATCATAACAAGTTGTGGGTGACATTGAAAAGGATGGAATCCCAGAACACTTAATTGTGCTCATGCAGAACTTATACCAGTGACCAGGAGGCTGTTTGCAATCAGAGCAGCAGAACAGCACATGGTTTAAAATTGATAAGGGAGTGCATCAGGGTTGTATTCTATCTCCATACCTATTTAATCTGTATGCTGAGCAAATTATCCAAGAAACTGGACTCTATGAAGGGGAGTGTGGCATCAACTGGAAGGAGACTCATCAATAAACTGTGTTATGCAGATGACACAACCTGGCTTGCTGAAAGTAAGAAGGACTTGAAGTACTTATTGCAGAAGATCTGTATGGATTGCACCTCAACATCAAGAAAACAGAGATTCTTGTCACTGAACTGATAGGTAACATCATGATGGATGGAGAGGAGATTGAGACTGTCAATAGATTCATTTTGTTTGGATCAACAATTAACACCGTTGGCACCAGCAGTCAAGAAATAGACACATTTCATTAGGAAAAATCCACAATTAGAGACTTCTACAAATTGTTGAGAAGTAATGATGTCAGTTTGAGGACTAACATGAGTGTGATTCAAATCATAGTCTTTCCAATTACTTGCTATGAGTCTGAAAACTGGACAAAAAATAAGGATGACAGAAAATGAACTGACATCTTTGAACTTTGGTTTTGGAGAAGAAAGAGCTCTAAACATCTCATGGATGACCAAGAGAACAAACAGACATGTCTTGGAAAGGGTGCAGCCAAAGTGCTCTTTGGAGGCAAGAATAATGAGGTTTTACCTCACATACTTTGCACATGTTGTTAGAAAGGGCAATCTTGGAGAAGAACAAGATTATGGGAAGAGTGGAGGGTCGGTGAAGAAGAGGAAGAAGCTCAACCAGGGAGACTGACACAGTGACTGCTGCAATGGGCTCTCGTGTGTCAGGAAGTATGACGATGATGCAAGATATGACAGAGTTAAGATTTTTTGCTTACTGGGTCGCTATGAGTTACACTCAGCTCGATGACACCTAACACCACCACCACCAACAACAACATAGCAACTCTCTGAACAACAGATCTGAACCCTGCCCTATCCTGTGCCATTCTTATCATCTCTGACACCCTTTAGTCCATTGCTGCACTGTGTCAACCCATCTCATTGAGAGTCTTCCTCTCTCTAACCTTCTACCTTTCCAAATGTGATACCCCTTTCCAAAGAGTGTCTTGTCCTATCCAGATGTCCCATATATGTAACATGAATCTTTTTCATCTTTGCCTCCACAGAACACACTGGCTACATTTTCCCCACAACATAACTATTTGTTCTTTTGTCAGTCCATGTATTATTCAGTCCTCTTCTCTAAAACTATACTTAAAAGCTTCAAATCTTCTAACATTTTTATTCATTGTACAGTCTCAGTTACATAGATAGTGTTCGAACCATTGCATGCATCAGATGCATCTTAATCTTCAATCTGACATCATTGTTCTTCAGTATTTTGGAGAGGTTCCTGACAGCAAACTTTCCCAAGGCAATATCTCTCCTGATCTTCTGACAAGGTGTTAATTGTTGATCCAAGCAAGATGAAATCACAGACAATTTAAATCCTTTCTCCATCTATCATGACGTCTTCTACTGGCCAATTGATAAGGCTCTTTTTTTCCTTGATGTTGAGATTTAATTTATATTGAAGGCCCATAGTATTTGGTCTTCTGTACCATGTGTTTCAAGTCATCTTCACTTTCAGAAAGCAAGATTGTGTCATCTGTACAATGCAGGTTGTTGATGAGTCTCCAATCCTAATGTCACATTTCTTTTCATAATGTTCATCTTCATGGATAATTGACTGAGCATACAGATTAAATAGATACAGGGAACTAATTTTTGGTGCACATCCTTCATGATGTTAAACTGTGCACTGTTTCCTTACTCCATTAGAATAACAGTTTCTACGCTGCTATGGTGGTTAAGACAACATGGTACTGGTACAATGAGAGACACATAGATCAATGGAATAGAATTGCGAATCCGGAGATCAACCCATCTAGCTATGGTCAACTGAGTTTTGACAAGGAGATGAAATCAGTTAAGTGGGGAAATGTCAGACTTTTTAACAAAGGTGTTGGCAAAACTGGAAAAATATCTGCAGAAGACTCAAGCAAGAGCCACACCTCACTCCATATACAAAAACCAACTCAAGGTTGTTTTATGGGCCTAGGATTAAAACCAAGGACTAAAATCTTCATTAAAGAAACACTTGGATGAACTCTAGTAGTCCTAATCCACAACATAAACAGTCATAAAAAGTATGACATAAAAAGTATCCTGAAAAATCTACAAACAGGAGAAGATAAAATAGATGAATGGGACCTTCTAAGAATCAAATCCCTATGTACATCCAAAAACTTCTCCAACAGGGTTAAAAGGGAAGCCACAAACTGGGAAAAAGTATTTAATGACATGTCAGAGAAGGGACTTATATCCAGAATTTATAAAATACTTGAGAACCACAACAAGATAAATAATCCAATTTAAAAAATAGGCACAAGATATGAACAGACATTTCACCAAAGAAGACATTCAGATGGCCAACAAGCACAGGAAGAAATGTTCAAAATCC
>NW_006399784.1:5431282-5439505 GCF_000299155.1 Elephantulus edwardii | reverse complement strand
ATAGATTATGTATACTGAATTGAAACAGATGAGGGAGAGAACAGTTTAAAAGCTATTTATGATTGGGTATTATGGTCATGACAAGAGGCCAGAATTAAGGTTACATAGTGGAGTGCATTTGGGGTGGTGGGATTGTATTCCAACGAAGAAGTTTACCTTTTGCTTTTTGAAGAGAGGAGCAATTCGCTGGGGGGGTTGGGGGTAGAGAAAAAAATGCAACAATGAATGAATGGAAATCCACAATCTCTGTAAATGTTCATTAAAATCAATAAAATAAAGTTAAAAAAGGAAAAAATAAAGGTATAAAATTAAAAAGGGAAAGGAAGATAAAAAAAGAATAACAATTTCTTTAGATTTTCATGAGTACAATTAAGTGTCTGAAATTCTCATTTTGTTACCATAGTTTGCTATGATCCACACAGTTAAACACTTTTGCATAGCCAATAAAACACAAATATACATTCTGCAGGTTTGCTCTGCTTTCAGCCAATATCCATCTGACAACAGCAAGGATATCCCTGGTGTCATGGTCTCTTCTAAATTTGGCTTGAACTTTTGGAGTTTCCTGTCAATGTAGTGTTAGCAGGTATATAAAATTTCTAAAACTAAGATGCTCTGGTCATCGATATATAGATATGGGTGAAATGAGATGGATTGGCATGCAACATTTTTTAATCAAATGAGCACATAATCTACCACACCAGAGATGAAAAGTTAAGAAAACAAAACCTGGTCACTTTTAAAGTTAAAAAGGCTATGTATAGATTCATTCTGAGATACAATTTTGTGAGAGATAGTATAATATTCACAAGCATACCATGAAGACCTGTTAAAGCACTATCATTCACATTTATGCACCAATAACCAGAGCCAAAAAAAGGAGGAAATAGATAATTTCTACTAATTTTTGCAGTCAGAAATTGATTGAACATGCAACCAAGGTGTGTTAATAATAACAAAGGGTGATTGGAATGCAAAATTTGGGAACCAAGAATTACCAGTAGTTGGAAAGCATGGACTTGTGACAAAATGAGGCTTGGAATAAAATGATAGAATTCTGCACA
The DNA here is from genome assembly GCF_000299155.1 of Elephantulus edwardii. Taxonomy (NCBI): domain Eukaryota; kingdom Metazoa; phylum Chordata; class Mammalia; order Macroscelidea; family Macroscelididae; genus Elephantulus; species Elephantulus edwardii. Next base: position 5,438,441 of record NW_006399784.1, on the reverse strand, counting down.
ATCAGTAATATATTCATTGCAAATACCTTTTATGAGAAACAAACACAAGCTGTACACATGACTTTTACAGGTCGGTATGCACAAGAATCATTGATCACATCTGTGTAAAGAATATTTGAAGATTAATATCAGTAGTGAAAAATAGACCAAGTGCTGCCTGCAGAATAGACCATCACTTTCTATTTTGCAAATTGAAATTAAAGCTAAAGAAGGTCAAATCAAATTCACAGGAATCAAAATTTCATCTTAAGTCTATCCCCATGAATCTAAAAAAACCATCTCAGGAATAGGTCTAAGGCCTTTGACACTAATGAACAAAGACCAAATGAACTGTGGGAAGAGTTCAAGAATATCATCCAGAAGGAATGCAAAAGAGCATTACAAAGATGAGGGAATAAGTAAAGACCAAACAAGATATCAGAAAAGACACTTGAGTACCAAGAAGACAAAGCAAAGGGAAGAAACCAACAACTTAAGGAGCTGAAATGAAGATTTCAAAGTGCAGCAGAAGAAAGAGAAACGAAAGTATTACAATGAAATGTGAAAGAAGAAGATGTAAAATTAAAAAAGCTGAGCTCTCTCAGCATGTCTGAAGCTGAAGGAACTAAAGCCTAGAGTTGCAATACTTAAGGATTCTATGGACAGAATATGGAATGATCTGTTGTTGTTATGTGCCATCGAGTCTTTTGCTACTCATAGCAACCCTATTTACAGTAGCCCTAAACCCTGCTCTATCTTGTGCCAATTACATTGCCTCTGGCACACCCATCCCGATTACCCCAGTCACTGAATCAATCCACCTCATACAGGGTCTTCCCCTCCTGCGCTATCCCTCTACCCTACCAAGTATGATGTCCCTCTCCAAGGACCTGTATCTCTTTACAACATGTCCAAAGTATGTCAGATGAAGCCCCAGAATCCTTGCCTCCAAGGAGTAGCCTGGTTTAACCCTCTCTAGGATGGATCTGTTTGTTTTCTTGTCAGTCCGTGGAACATTTGATACTCTTCTCCAGCACCACAGCTCAAAGGCGTCAATTCTCCTTCTATCCTCCATAGTCATTGTCCAACTCTCTGATGCATAACAAGCGATTGCAAAGACCATGGCCTGTATCAGGTGCACCTTAGTCTCCAGAGAGACACCGTTGCTCTTGAGTACTTTAGAGAGGTCCATAACAGCAGACTTTCCCATCGCAATACGTTCTTTGATTTCCTGGCTGCTGGTGCCAAGAGTGTTGACCGTGGAGCCGAGCAAACTGAAGCTGTGAACAATCTCAATCTCTTCGTCATCCATCCTGATGCTGCTAATTGGTCCAGTGGTGAGAATCTTTGTCTTCTTGACATTGAGCCTCAGTCCATACTGAAGGCTGCAGTCCTTGACCCTTCGCAACAAGTGCATGAGGTCCTCCTCAGTTTCAGCAAGCAGTGTTGTGTCATCTGCATAACGCAGATTGTTGATAGATCTTGAACCAATCCTAATGCCACAATTCTCCTCATAGAGCCCAGCCTCCTGGATAATCTGCTCTGCATACAGGTTGAAAAGGTATGGAGACAGGACACATCCCTGGTGTACAGCCTTCCCAATTTTGAACCATGCAGTGTTGCCCTGCTCTGTTCTGACGACTGCCTCTTGGTCCAAGTATAGGTTTCGCGTTATCACGATTAAATGTTCTGGGATTCCCATTCTTCTCAGAGTCAGCCACAGATTGTTATGATCCGCATAGTCAAACGCCTTTGCATAATCAGTGAAACACAGATAGACATTCTAGGAAGCATTAAAAGAAAATGGTAAAAGTATACAGAGTCACTGTACCAAAAAGTTGACTAACAAAGAAGAATTTCAAGAATCAACATATAATCAAGAGGCAAAGGTGAAGAAGGGGGAAGTACAAGCTGCTCTGAATGACTTGGAAGAAAATAAGACCCCAGTTATTGATGGAAAATCAATTGACATATTTCAACAAACAGATGCTTCCCTGGACATGCTCACCAGGTTGTGCCAAGAAATCTGGAGGACAACTAACTGACTGGAAGAGATCCATATTTATTCAAAATTCCCAAAGAAGGTGACCTGATAGATCGTGAAAATTATCAAACAATATCACTCATTTCACACACAAGCAAAATATTGATGAAAACTATTAAAAATCAACTGGAATCATACATCAACAGAGAAGTACCAAAAATATAAGCTGGATTTAGGAGAGGATGTGGCATTTGAGGCATTATTACTACTGTCAGATGGATCTTACCAGAAAGCAAAGAGTGCTATAGAATGTCTATCTATGTTTCATAGACTATGCTAAGGCATTGGACTGTGTAGATTACAACAAATTTTGGGTAACCTTGGAGAGAATGGGAATCTCAGAACTTGATTGTGCTCATGAGAAAACTATAGTTGGACCAGGAAGTACCCTTTCTGAACAGAGCAAGGAAACACTACATGGTTCAAATTCAGGAAATGAGTGTGTCAGGGATGCATCCTGTCTCCATATCTTTCCAATCTATGTGCATATTCATTCCAGATCATTCAAGAGCCTTGGCTTTATGAGGAGGAATGTGGCATCAGGATTAGAGGAAGACTCATCAATAACCTATGCTATGCAGATGGCATAACCCTGCTGGCTGAAACTGAGGAGGCCTTAAAGCACTTGTTGCAGAAGGTTGAGGACTGTAGTATTCAATATGAATTGATGCTAAATATCAAGAAGACAAAGATTCTCACCACTGTGACAGTTAGAAGCACCATAATGGATGGAGAAGAGATTGAGGTTGTTAACAATTACAGCTTGTTAAGCTCCATAATCAACACTCTTGGCATTAGCAGTCAGGAAATAAAAAAGACTAATTACATTGGAAGAATCTGTTGTCAGGGACCTCTTCAGAGTGCTGAAAAGCAACAATAACAAGCTAGAGACTAACATGGGCCTGGTCCAGACCATAGTCTTTGCAATTACTTGCTATGCATTAGAAAACTGGACAAAGACAAAGATGACCAAACAAGAATTGATGGCTTTGAGTTATGGTGGTGGAGAAGAGTATTGAACAGACCATGGACCACCAAGGGAACAAATAGTTCTTTCTTAGGGTGAAACCAAGTTTCTCCTTAAAGGCTAGAATTTTGAGGTCTGTCTCACATGGCACATGGCCAGGAGGCAGCAGTCATTGGATAAATACATCATGTTCAGAAGGGTAGAAGAGCAGCACAGGAAAGGAAATCTGGATGAGTTGGATTAAAACAGTAATTGGGACAATGAGGATAAGTGTGTCATAGTCTGTGAAACTGCCTCAGGACAGAACAGGCTTCAGAGCTATTGTACTGAAGGTTGCTATGAGTCACAGGCTGCTCTACAGCACATAACAACCACAACAACAGCATATCACTGGAGCTCTGATGGCCTAATGGATACACAAAGGCAAGCAAGTCATATCTGTTCTGTTGAAGAAATATGGGTGATTTCCTCCCCTATGATTTACAGCATCTGGAAACTCAATAAAAGGTCAGCTGTGAGTTAATTCTGACTTTGTAGTAATGAATATAAGAGGATTTCTTAGACATTTTTGGCACAAAAAAAATGGAAATAAATTTAAAAATATGAAAAATATGAAGTGGTAATAGAAATAGAGTAATGGAAATTAATTATATGAAACATATACCTATGATTGTATGAAACACAAAGTACAATATAAAACAGAACATACATGAATTAATGTAATTAAATATATAATAACAATAATATAATTAAAATAATATATATGAATACATATGTAAACCACTTTTTAAAATATCCTCATGCTTAGCCTGAATTACTAGTGATTCTACAGATATAATTAGCACAATTACTGTAATTAACATGAATTCCCATTATTCATAAAGAAGTGCACATCTTCAGAGCCTATGTTGAGATATTGACCCTCCACTACTCCCTATTATTTTATTTCCTTCTCACTCATATTATGTTGAAAGTCTTGGTTGGTTAAGACTTTGGTATGTACCTATTCACTGATTCAATCTTCCTTTCTTGCAATTCTCCAAGGAGAAAGAAAGAAGAAAAAGTAATCCAATGACTCTTTTTCTGCAAAGCTTAACTCTCTCTCTGGCATATAGATCTTGACAAAAAGCTCTTTATTTTTATACTTCAACCCCCCATAACTAAACAGTGTTCTTCTGAATGCCTTTTCAAGGTTTCTTAAGAATGTCCTAAAGCACAAAAATTTTTCACAATAGCAGAACGTATAAAGGATCTATGGCTATAATTTATCAATAAGACAGACACTGGCAGAGAACCAGTCAGAATTTTACAGAGAATATTCTATGTAAAAACCAAACTGGAAGGGACTAAAAGAGTGTTAAACCACGGAGAAGATCATGTACATAAAGTTCAAATCTACATGTTATAGTTAATTTTTTTAAAAGATATTGACTGACAATTATATTCTTTTTTCCTGAATTTAGATTTAAAAAGGTATGAAGACATAACTGACCTTTTTAAAGCAATTTGTAAAATTAACTGTGAACTAGCTCTTCTTATTTCTACCATGAAGAAACTCCCTTGCCACACACAAAATTGCAGTGACTAAAAAGGTTAAATAAACTTAGCAAAATGCTTTAGCTTGAAATTTTAATAACACCATACTCCAAAGCATGTGCTTAACTACCTACCCTTTCTGTAAATTGCATTCACTTCACATTATACCTGAACTTTACAGTCATCCCTTGAAATAGTCTAAAATTTTCAAGTAAACTTTGTTGACAGAGTTCACTTCTATTCGCCCCCTCCTACTCCAAAAATAAAAGTTTATAAAACACCGACCATTTAGAAACCTCAGTTTACAAAAAGAAAGTTCACTCCTTAGGTTATACACTTTCCTTTAGAGAGTAAAAAGAAAAAAGAAAAAAAAGCAGGATGTGTATGTGTGAGTATGTATGTGCATGTGTGTTAGTTAACCACTATGACTCACAGCCGCTTTGTGAACAACAGATCTGAACCTTGCCCTTTCCTGAGTCACCTTCATAATCTCTCACACATTCAACCTCCTGTTACAGTCATTACGCTAATACATTTTGTTGCGAGACTTTCTTTCTTGAATTTACCACATTCCCAGTATGTCTTTTGTCCAAGGACGGATCCCTCCTGGCAACCACTTGCACCAAAGTATATGAGATAAAGATTCACCACCCTTCCTCCTTAGGGACACCTTTGTTGCATTTTATCCAAGTAAGACTTGGTATTTTCACAGCTGATTGGATATTTGGTACTCTTCTCGAACACTGTAATTCAAAAACATCAATACTTAGTCTGTTATCCTTGTTCATTGTCCAACTTTCAGATGCATAGGAAGCAACTGAAAGTACTAGGTCTTGCATTGGATTCACCTTAATCTTTAAACAGACAATGTTCTTGTAAACTGCAATTTCCTTCTCTTGCCTTATTGCTCTTCGTATGACTTCCAATGCAATATTGAAAAGCAGTGGTGATAATGGGCATTCTTTCTTAGTTCCTGTTCTTAAGGAGAATGCTTTTCATCTCTCTCCACTGAGGAGGGTGTTGCCTGTTGTGTGTGCCATTGAGTCAGAACCGGTCCATAGCTGATAGTCCAGTAGGTTTTTAAAGACAGTGGAATTGCACATGAGGAGATTGCCCATCCTTTTCCTGCAGAGCAGCTAGTGGATTTGAACTTCATGCCTTTTGGATTACAGCACAGCTTCTTAACACTAGCCTGTCAGAATTGGTTTAGAGTATATTTCCTTTATTATACTGAGGAATTTCTCCTCCATTCCTATTTTGTTGAGTATTCCTCTCAGGAAGTTGAGATGGATTTTGTCAAAGGCATTTTCTGCATTAATTAAGAGTATTTTGTGGTTCTTATCTTTTGTTTTATTGATGTGATGGATTATATTTATTGTTTTTCTTATGCTGAATTATGTTTTCGTGCCTGTTACTAGTTGGTAGATATATTAAGGGAAAGTAACAAACTAAAAGACCTGGTTTTGTTTTAAAAAAATTAGAAGTGAAAGTAAACCAAAAGTCCTTTATGGTACAATTGAATATATCCAAGATGTGTATTTTTTATTTTTTTTTGCATAGTGTTCAACAGGACTGTAAGCAAAGCATGTCTATGTGCATGTGTGTGTATCCCATAAACACACATGCACATATACATACACTCGTACACACAGGGAGTACTGGAGGCTAATTCTAAGGAACTGCACTGCCAATTGAAAGGTACACAATTTGAAAACCCACCTGATGGTCAGCTAAAGATCTGTTCTGACTCAATGGTAAACAACAACAAAAACAAGAATATTAAAATACATAATTCTTTGTATGTATATATATGTGTGTGTATGAAATACATAATTGCTTCTGAATCTTTTAAGTGTAAATCCTGTCTTTCATGATTTTCATATATTCTTTAAAAACTAGGAAGTATAAGACTAAATCATCATATTCATTAATATTTTCAAACATTTTCATCCCTTTTGGCTTTAAGAAACCATGTTTATTAAGATAATTATCAATTTTTAAAAAGTCAAATGTAATAAATTTAGAAATAACCAATAATCAGATGTGCTACAGTTTTGTTTTGTTTTCTGTCTATTCCTTTTTTTTCCCCCCTAAGGAAGGTGTGCATTAGGGCTATGTCCTTTCTTCATTTTTTTCTTATATAGTTTTTTTATATAAGACAAAAATTATTTTATACTGGTTTACTTGCAAAGTTCATGTACATTGTTTTTCACACTGGATCTTTTCCATTTCCTTAACCTACCCCTCTCTCCACCCATCAAATTGTGCGACCCTATGATTATTCCCCCTTCCTCACCACTTTTGCTCCCCACTCCACCTCTTAGAGCCTCATGCTTGTTTTACTAGTTATTTAGGTCTACAATAATGGTCTTATGTACTATTCCTTATGGAACTGATCTCATTCATTTAGCATAATATTTATTCCCTTTTTTTGATGAGCATTTGTACTGCTTCCATCTCATTGCTTTTGTGAATAATCCTGCTTTAAACATGGATATGCATACATCTCCAAAGTGCTGAAGAGCAATGGTGTCTCTTTGGAGACTAAGGTGTGTCTGATACAGGCTATGGTCTTTGCAATCACTTGTTATGCATCAGAGAGTTGGACAATGACCAAGGAGGATAGAAGGAGA
>NW_006399784.1:5429579-5430545 GCF_000299155.1 Elephantulus edwardii | reverse complement strand
AGGAAAAGGGAAGGACTATCTAGAAAAAACAGATGATTAGACATTTTATGGATGACAACAATTTGGAACAAGACATGCATTACAAAGTCAGTTGGGGGAGGGAGAGGGAGGAAAGGTTTTTCAATGCATGAATAAAAACCCCTCATTTCTGTAAATTTTTATTAAAATCGCAATTTTTTTATAAAAGAAAAACTTTAAAAGGCAGTTTGAATGTTTTGCCAAAAAAAGGGGCATCTAAGACTCAACCCCTAACGCAAGACATGTTTAGCTCATCTCCTAGTTATAAGACTGTATGATATCCTCTCCATAGCTAAGATCTTTAGAACTTTGAAATATCTTTCTGTTGTTACAGTTGGCAATACTATTTTGATATACTTATTTTTAATACCATTTTCTCAATGAAGATTTTATTTCACATCATAGGTTCCAGCTTCAGTAAGTGGCCTCAGCCTTGAATCACCACATCCAATAGGTAATGATTACCCATTCTAACCTTAAAGGAACTAAATGCTCAGGTTCCACAGTCTAATTCTGATCCAGAGAACATAAATCTACAAACACATTGTTACTCACTTCTAAATTTCCTTCCATTTTTCATCTTCTTTAAGTGGGCCTAAATGATTTGGTTACTATGTTTTTATACTGTATCTATCAGTGTACAAAAATTAAAGCAGAGAATGTACATCAAAGGAAAAATGTGTGTTCCAGTGTAACTGTAAATGTGTATGCTGTTTCTCTTAGTTATTTTTCTCTTTCTTTTGTAACATTAACATTCTTTTCTTTATCCTTTTGGTTCTACAATTTCATAGTCATTTACAGAGGTGTATTTGTTGTTCCTGTTACCGTTATACTTGTAGTGGCTATTCTTTGGTGTCTTTTAAAATTAATATTTACCGTTGTCTGAACTGACCCATAGCACTCTCCGGTGGGTTTTCACAGATGTTAATCGCATGGGAGGAGATTTCT
>NW_006399784.1:5428243-5429476 GCF_000299155.1 Elephantulus edwardii | reverse complement strand
TGGCTAATTTTGGACAGTTTACGCAAATTATGAAAATATGTTTATCCCTGTAGCATTTTTCATAGTTTATGTGCTACACGAGTCACATCCCAATCAATGGCAATGAACAGCATTTAGGTGATTTATTAGATTTTACCTTCAAATCAGCGCATTGTATCTTTATTTTAGTAATCATAGTTTTAGAGTGCATATTACCCTTCAAGTGCTTTGACTATTCTTTTGTAGTATTTTTTTCCTATTTCACATATTTTAACATTTCTACATTTTTAAAAGGTTTATTATGAGTGCCTGCCACAAAGAAAGCAATATATATGTTTAAGAAATATTCTTAAATTTCTAGATGCCCTCATGTCAACTAAAACACATAGAAACCATAAATCAAAATCTCTCCCTAGCCTGGACTTCCGTTCAATTTCTGCCAGGCTTAGGTCCATTGTTGAAATCATTTTGTCAACCCATCTCATTGTGAGCCTTGCTCTTTTTCATTGCCCTCTCCTACCTGTACAAGTTTATGTCTATTCTGAGGACTATCCTCTTCTGATGACATGTCCAAATTTTCACCTCCGATAAGGACATGTACTTCCTCCAAGACAGATTTTTTTTTTCTCTCTCTCTCTTTTGGTCCTCTAGTCTACATTACATGCTTAATACCAACATTACAATTCAAATGCATTGATTTTCTTGGATGATAGAATAATTAATGTTTCGTGTTGTAGTGATGGGATATTTAGCCCTCTTTCTTATTCAAATGCTATTTCTATTTTTAATTAGATGCCACAGAGTTGACCCATAGTGACCCTATGAACAGACTTGATCTCTATCCTAACCTGGGTCATCGTTGTACTTCCTGACACGTTAGAACACATTGCATCAGTCACCATGTCAATCCACCTTATCAAGGACCATCGTCTCCTTCACCAACTCTCCACCTTTCTGAGAATCGTGTCCCTCTAAAAGGAATAGTCCCTCCTAGTGACATGCCTGATATATATGAGGCGTAACCTCATCACTTTTACCTCCAAAGAGCAACCGGCTACACCCTCTCCAAGACATACCTGTTTGTTCTTTTGGCAGTTCACAGGATGTGCAGTGCTCTTCTCCAACACCACAACTCAAAGGCATTAACTCTTCTTCTGCCATCCTTATTCACTCTCCAGTTCTCAGATAAATAGCAATTGATCAGAAAACTAGGACCTGAATCAGATGAATCTTAACTGCTCAATTTGGTATTGT
>NW_006399784.1:5424159-5427458 GCF_000299155.1 Elephantulus edwardii | reverse complement strand
ATGCGAATATGCCTAGCTAAAAGACATATTTGCATATACTATATATTAAATAAGAAATTCTTTTTCATCTGCTATTTGTGTTTTACCTTTTTACTAAAGATACATGTTATTTCTTTTAGGTGCTAGTCAATTGACCTCAATCAACTCTTTGCAACTGTGTTTATTTTATGTCAAAATATTGTCCACTCCTGTGCTATTCTCACAAACTCTATTACTCTCAAGCCCATTATTACAGTCACTCTTTCAATGCATTCAGATGAAAATCTTCTTGATCCTCTAATTTTCTTTCATGATATTTTTTCCAAGAAAGGACACCTCCTGGCTATGTGTCAAAAATGACACTAGACCAAATATCAAAGTCCTTAACCTCTAAAAAGCACATTGGTTGCATTTCCTATTGTATAGATTGTTTACTTTTTTTTGCAATCCATGTCATAGTCAGTACTATGTATATAATATATAGTAAAAGTCAAAGGCACCAATATTTTAGTCTTCTGTATTCATTGCTTAACTTTTACATGTGTACAAATAAACTGAAAATTGGACCAGACACAATCTTTAAATTTCCATCCTTATTCTTTAATAATGATACTAGTAATGTCTAAAAGGTCTTTATATTTGGATAGCATTACATATATTTACATTACTCATAGCTATAACATGACATTGATTCTCTTTGCCCATATGTAAAAATGGTGGTATTGCTTTTCCTTCTCATAAATTCTGGGGGAAGAGGGGAAAGAAAGAGGGTGTAAAGGGTAAATGAATGAGAAATAAAGCAAAAATGGCACACATGAAAGTAACTATACTATGCTCTACAAAACAGAGAAACAGTAAAATTGACCCACAGTGTCGCTAAGTTAAAATAGAATAGTTTAACACAGCTTTTAATTACTTTCTAACATAATGGGTGTATTTGTTTCTAATCTTACCCAGGCTCATCCTGAGCATGTAGGTTTGCAAATTTTCATGACAACTTGCCCATTTCACCAAAACTTTCTAAGTTGAATGATATTAATGTCATAAAACACTCTTGAAACTCTAAAAAAATGAGATTTACTTGTAAATTTGAGGTGAACTTTAAATGAGCAATATATTTTGCCAGGAGGAATCATCAAGAACAGAGCAAGGAAACATTGCCTGGTTTGAAATTCAGAAGGCTGTACTCCAGGGATGTGTCCTATCTCCAAATCTTTTCAATCTATAGGCAGAACAGATCATCCGAGAGGCTGGGCTCTATGAGGAGAAATGTGACATTAGGATTGGAGAAAGACTCATAAACAATCTGCATTATGCACACTACACAGCCCTGCTTGCTGAAACTGAGGAGGACCTGAAGTTCTTGCTGCAGAAGGTCAAAGACTGCAGCCTTCAGCATGGATTGAAGCTCAACATCAAGAAAACAAATAATCACACCACTGGCCAATTGACAACATCATGATAGATGGTGAAGAGATGAGATTGTTGACAGCTTTAGTTTTCTTGGCTCTACAATCAACACCCTTGGTACCAGCAATCAGGAAATCAAAAGACAAATTCAATTGGGAAAATCTGCTGTCAGAGACCTCTCCAAAGTATTGAAGAGCAACAATGTCAGTCTGGAGACTAAGATGTGCCTGATCTATAGTATTTGCAATTACTTGCTATGCATCAGAAAGCTGAATAATAATTATAATAATAACAATGATTAGGGATGATAAAAGGAGAATTGATATCTTTGACTTGTGGTGCTGGAGAGTATTGAATATACCATGGGCTGCTGGAAGAACAAACAGGTTTGTCCTAGAGAGGGTGACACCAGGCTGCTCTTTGTAGTCAAGGATTTTGGACCTTAGTCTAACATATTTTGGCCATGTCGCAAGCAAGGACTAGTCCCTGGAGAGGGACGTCATGCTTGGGAGGGTGGAGGAACAGCACAGAAGAGAAAGCCCCTGGATAGGATGGATTGATTCAGTGACTGAGGTAGTTGATGTGTCAGAGACAATAAGACTGGCACAGTATGAAGCCGAGTTTAGAGCTGTTGTACGGAGGGTCGCTATGAGTCTCAAATGACTCCCTGGCACACAACAACTACAGCAACAATGGTCTTTATATTAAAAACTGCCTTATTGGTAAGAAGCTGTGCTAGAATCACAAAGGTTTGAGGCTGAACTCTGTCAGATGCTTCACATAAGGAGGAGGGTAGAGAAAACAGTGCAACAATGAATGAATGAAAACCCAAAATCTCTGTAAATGTTCATTAAAACTAATAAAATTTAATACTTAAAATAAATAAATTTTAAAAATTTAAAAAAAGAAAGATGAGCAATGTCCTCCTGTGGGGTTGATTGCCTCTGAAAACTCACTGGAGGGTGAGTTATGGGTCAGTTGTGACTCAATGGCAGAAGTCACAAAAGCATTATATTGCTAAGAATTGAACAAAAATCCAGCAGAATAGTAGAGAAAACTATCAATGATAAAAAACACACCAGAAAGGACATGTTATTGTTGCTAGGTGTTTTCTAGCAGACCCTGTGAACAGCAGATCTGAACCCTGTCCTATACTGTGCCATTCTTACAATTTCTGACACACTAGAGCGCATTGATGCAGTCACGGTGTCAATCTATCTGATTGAGGGCCTTCCTCCCTTTCGTTGTTCCTCTATTTCCCCAAGATTGATAGTCCTGTCCAAGGAACAGGGTCTTCTAGTAACGTGCTCAAAGTATATGAGATGATGTTTCATTGTCTTTGTCTCCAAGGAGCACTCCAGCTGCACTTTCTCTAAAACATATCTGTTATTATGGCAGTCCATAGGATATTTAGTACCCTTCACCGATACCATAACTCAAAGTTTTCAATTCTTCTTCTATTATCCTATTCATTACCCATCTCTCAGATGCATAGCAAGTGACTGAAAAGATGATGGACTGAAACAGGAGTAACTTAGTCTCAAACTGATAATATTGGTCCTGAGTAATTTGGAATGGTCCTTTGACTGCAGATTTTCCCAGTGCAATAATTTTCCTGGTCTTCTGCCTATTGACAATAAGTGCATTGATTGTGGATCCTAACAAGATGAAGTTATTGAGAAGCTCAATCTTTTCTCCATCTATCATAATATTGCCTCTAAATTCAGTGGTGAGAAGTTTTATTTTCTTGATATTGAGATTAAATTAATATTGAAAAGTGTTGACTGTGGAGCCAAGCAGACTAAAGTTGTTAAAAGTCTCAATCTCTTCACCATCCATCCTGATGCTGCCAATTGGTCCAGTGGTGAGAATCTTTGTCTTCTTGACATTGAGCCTCAATCCATACTGAA
>NW_006399784.1:5422519-5423254 GCF_000299155.1 Elephantulus edwardii | reverse complement strand
CAACAACAGCAACAACATAATAAAATACTTCTATCTGAAGATGGTGCCAGTATTTGAAATAGTGATCAAATTAATGATAAACATTAATTTTAATCATTTTAAGAATAAGCCAAAATACATTTCTATGTAGTCAAAATAAGAATAAGCCAAAAATAAATTGTTATGCATTAAATTCTGCCTTGTAGTTACTTTGAAGGATAAAGTAGAAAAACACACTGTAGGATTTTGGGACTGCAAATTTTTAAAGAAAATGACTATCTTTCACTAACTGAAATGTGGATGGGTGTTAACTTATGTTAGCAGTCAAATATCTTAATCACAGGTAAATCTGAAATTCTTTATAGGTAAAATATTTTCTGTTTCATAAAAATATGATTTTAAGAATGTCAATAAAAGTAGCAGGCAAAAGTGAAGTTGATATTAAGATATAATTTTTAAGTGTATAATTTATTGAGGCAGATCTGGTGGCCTAGTGTGCCAAGATATGGAAGAATTAAAATACACTTATATTGAATATGTGGAAATAGAATGGCACAATTGTATTTAAAAAAAAGTAATACAACAGTCCCTAAAAACTTCAAATATAGACTTACTAGTAGGCCCAGCTGGGATATTTAGTGGCCTAATGTATAAGAACCATGCAGTGTTACCGTGCTCTGTTCTGACTACTGCCTCTTGGTCCAAGTATAGGTTTCGTATTAGCACAATTAAATGTTCTGGGATTCCCACTCTTCT
>NW_006399784.1:5403928-5420939 GCF_000299155.1 Elephantulus edwardii | reverse complement strand
AACAACAACAACAACAATGTATAAGAAACCGTGCTGTTAACATATAGGCAGGTAGTTTGAAAACCCACTGGAGGTCAACTATGAGTTAATCTGACTCATGACAATGAGTTTAATTTTTATGCTTGGGAGGGTGAAGAGACAGTGCAAGAGAAGAAGATCCTCTATGAGATGGATCGATTCAGTCACTGGCATGGTGGGAGTAGGTGTGTTAGAGACAATACAGTTGGCACAGGAAGGAGGAGTGTTCAGGGCTGTTGTACATAGGATCACTATGAGTCACAGGTGACTCAACAGTATATAACAACAACAATGAAAACAGCTTTTACTCTCCATGGTAAGTGTGTCAATGTTCAAGTATTTTATATATATAACGCATTAATTTCACAAAAACCTCCCTGGGTGGCATAAGTGGTTTTCTATTGATTTTCAAAGACTCATTTGCCAGAGTCCAAACAGATTCATATAACTGCTGGTAGATTAGAACTGACAGAGAAGCTTCTGGCCTTTGGGTTAGGAGTGAAGCCCAATAGTATTAAACTACTAACATGAAATGTTGTAGTTTAACCTCATTCCAGGCGAAAGAACGACAGCCACACCCCATCCCACTCCTGGCCCCCACTTGCAATTTATCACGTATGAAAACCGGCTGGAGGCCTAAGGGTCTGTTCTGAGTTGATAGTACACAACAACAACAACCATTATTATGCTATGGGAGAAAAGTCTCACAATCTTTTTCTTTTTAGATTATTGTTGTTGTTATGTGGCATTGAGCCACCTGCAACTTAGAGTGACCCTGTGTATAGTGCCTCTGAAGCCTGCCCTGTCTTGAGTCTATCTCACTGACTCTGACACATCTACCTACCCCCAGTGCCCCAGTTACCATACCAATCTATCTCATCCAGGGTTTTTCTCTCCTGTGCTGTTCCTTCACCTGTGCAATCATGATGTCCTTCTCCTTGCCACATGCCCAAACAATGTGAAATAAAGAGTTACAATCCTAGCCTCCAGAGAAAAACTCGATTTCATCCTCTCCAAGACAGATCTGTTTGTTTTGTTGACACCCCATGGTATGCTCAAGGCTCTTCTCCTGCACCACAACTCAAAGGCATTGATGCTTCTTCTATCAGTCTTAGTCACTGTTCAGCTCTCTGATGCATAGCAAGTAATTGTGAAGAACATGGCCTGGATCAGGCATACCTTAGTCTCTAGACTGACATTGTTGTTTCTCAGTACTCTTGATGTAGCAGGGAAAGGGACAAGACATATGTGCCAGGGGTAAGGGGTAGGTGGGAGGATTGAGTCGCCTGAATGTATTGGTTATTTCATGACTCACGGCAATGAGACTGTTCCTTTAGCTTATCTGCTCCTTTCGGTTAAATGCTTGCCTTCCAGATATTGTTCTAAAGCTTTTAAACATTCATATTAATACAGACTAGGAAGGATTAACCATCCACTACAAATATACAACTGGCCTTTGTGTACCTTTTAAGATTATAATTAAGAAAATCCTAAAAAAAAATTTATTTTCTCATGCACGGAGTCATCCTTTGTTGGAATAAATGTGATGAAATATATAATCTCACCAAATACTGTTAGCAGCATTACTGTCACTTAACAAGTGAGAATAAACAGTTGCTAACGGATCTTCACTGAAAGCAGAGAGTACTAGAGGAATGTATACCTGTGTTTAATTGACTATTCAAAGGTGTTTGACTGTGTGGACCACAACAAACTGTAACTAACTCTAAGAATAGAAATCCCAGAGCACTTGATCATGCTTATGTGAAACCTATTCTTAGACAAGGAGGCAATCGTTAGAACAGAGCAAGGAGACACTGCATGGTTCAAAATTGGGAAGGGTATACTCCAAGATGCTTCCTATCTCCATACCATTTTAATCTACATGCAGAACAGACTATCTGGGAGGTTCTATAGAAGTATCAGGATTGGAGGTCAGTTATCTGCATTATGCTGATGACACAATCCAATATAGATTGAAGCTCATTATAAAGAAAACAAATATTCTCACCAGTTGGCTGATAGGCAGCATTGTGATGGGTGGTGAAGAAATTGAGATTGTAAATAGCTTAAGTTTCTTTAATTCCACAATCAACACTCTTAGCACCAGCAGCCAGGAAATTAAAAGATGTATTGACTTAGGAAAGTCTGCTATCAAAGACCTCTCCAAAGTACTGAAGAGCAATGATGTCAGTCTGGAGACTAAGGTGTGTCATGGTCTTTGCAATCACTTGTTATGCATCAGAGAAAAGGAAAATTGATGCCTTGAGCTGTGGTGTTGGAGAAGAGTATTGAATATACCATAAACTGCTAAGACAATGAACAGGTTCACCCTGGATAGGGTGAAACCAGGCTGCTCCTTGGAGGCAAGGATTCTGAAGCTTTGTCTGACATACTTTGGACATGTTCCAAGGAAGGATCAGTCAGGCCTTGGAAAGGGACATCATGCATGGGAGGGTGGAGGGACAGAGTAGGAGAGGAAGACCCTTGATGAGATGGATTGATTCAGTGACTGGGGTAATGAGTAGGCGTGTCAGAGATAATAAGATTGGCAAGGGATAGAGCAGGGTTTAGGGCTCTTGTACATAGGATTGCTATGAGTTGCAGGCAACGTGACGGCACATAACAACAATAACAATACATTGTTTTTGTTAATATAGATAATTTCATTAAGTCACAAAATTGGGAACAAATACTTAATACTTAAAATCATTACTTAACCAGTTTGAAAATTATTTCTTTGGTGGGAAAAAAATTCTAATCTATAAAAATCACAAATATACCAATTAAGTCTACTATTAAAAAAAAAAACAAGCAAAAACAGCTTGGAGACAGCCAGGTGCAACCTTGATAAATTCACATGGGTGAACTGCCCCAACAGACCACATACACAGTATAAAACTAATCCTTATAAATTCAGTAAGGGCCCCATGCTCTTGAACCTATTTCTGCTAATAACTGGATCTGAAATAAATGTAAAAGTATTAACAGACTTTACAGAATCTCTTTTGTGCTCATTATCATGAGGTTTATTAGGCAAACAGGTTGAAGGGACCAAGAAAAATTATATCACACAGTGAAAGCCCAGCAACACAAACTGAGGAAACCACTTGTTTTCTCAAATTTCCAGCCAGCTTCATCTCATAACAGTATCTTGTCAGCTCTTCCTTCAGTTATTATGCAACAAAACTTCTGGGCTGCATCTAACTCTGTCTCTGCTGCTGTCTCTCTATAGTCTGGTTTCCTCTCTCTCTTATGTGGACCTTGCAGCTATTGATGATGTGGAAGATGACGACCAAGAATGAACCATGTGTTTGCAGTTGAGGGAGTTGAAAACTATGCCACCAGGAGGACAAAGGCAATGAATTGAAAAGATATTCTCAAAAATCCTTACACTACAAACCAAACTCTGGCTTTGCTAGCCATTGGCCTTCATATCCAAAAAATGAAACTTCTTACATATGTGAAGATTTCTAAGTTGGTTACTTCATGCTTCATGTCTTAATCTCTTCTCTTTAGTTTGCCAATTAGTGATTTGTCAATGTTTCCAAATCAAGAAAGGAGTGTGTCAGAAATGCAGAACAGATCATTTGGGAGGCTGTGACATAAGGATTAGAGGAAGACTCATCAACAACCTGTGTTATGCAGATTATACAACTTGCTTGCCAAATCTGAGGAGGACTTGAAATGTTTGCTGCAGAAGGCCAAGGACTGCAATCTTTAACATGGATTGCATCACAACATCAAGAAAACAAAGAATCTGACCACTAGATCAATTTGCAGCATTATGATAGATGAGAAGAAATTGATGTTATTAAGAATTCCATCTTGCTGGAATCCACAAATAATTGTCTTGGCTCCAGGAGTCAAGATCTCAAAAGAAAAATTACATAGGGACAGTCTACTGTCAAGGACCTCTCCAAAGTGCTATAGAACAATGCTGTCAGTCTAGAGACTACGGTGTGTTTGATCCAAGCCATGGTCTCATCAATTTCTTGCTATGCATTGGAAAGCTGGACAATAACTAAGGATGACAGAAAGATAATGTTTTTGAGCTGTGGTGTTTAAAAAGAGTATTGAGAAAACCATGGACAGCCAAGAGAACAAACAGGTTTATTTTAGAAAGCATGAATTCAGATTGTGCCTTAGAGGCAAGAATTTTACAATTCCATGAAAAAGTAGGAGCTGATAGAAGATGGAGGTGGCAATGGCCAAGGCTGACATATACTTGTCTAAGAAAGGGTCCCCAAACTATAATATCCATAGCAGCAAATAGATAGCTATTATGTCAGACACACCAGCTTCCATACAACTGCACCTTTTTCCACTAATCATTGGATTTGACATTTGTTGTTGACTCACAGACTTTACTCACAGTTGTGGTACCAATAATGGGGTTTATTACAAAAATAAGTTGGAGGGAGGGAGAGGCAGGTAATTCACTCAGTACAAACCCAGGTTTTAGGCCAGCTGTCCCAAGGCATGGTTTCTCAATTAGTCCAGACTCTGGTTTCATTTCAGGAGTCAACTTTTCTTTCCATCATCCAGCAACTACAGCAATAACCTTTAACTATGGCCTTTACCTCAAGGCAACTCTGGTTACACTTTGTCACAGTTTCGCTTAAGCAATGCCACAGTCTCTCCACTCCCAGCGTCTCATTTTCAATGGGGTCTTGTTTTAGTTTCCCTCAAGTCTTGCTGTTCAGTGTGGGAAGCGCTCTCTCGCACTCACTCAAGCTCTCGCTCTCTCCCTCTCTCTCTCCCTCTTCTTCTCACTCTCCCTTTTTCTCTCTCCATTTCTCCCTCTCTCCTTCTCTCCCTCTCTCCCTCTCCTTTCCTAGTTCCACAGTTGTTGATATTTCATAGGACTATGTATGTGCAGTTAAGTAGCTGGAGACCAGATGGGAATTATGAAATGGCTAAAAAACCCAACTTTAAACTAACACCCCACTCCTCATATACTTTGGATATGTCATTAGGAGATACCAGTCCTTGAAGAAGGACATCATGCTTAGAAGGGTGGAGGGACAGCACAGGAGAGGAAGGTCTGCATGAAATGGATTAACACAGTCACAGGATAATGGAGATAGATGTATTAGACATAGTAGGACTGGCTCAGGATAGGGCAGGCTTTGCAGTATTGTGCAAGTGGTAGCATAAGTTGTAGTTGATTTGACACAATACAACAGCAATACTTTATTAGTTATTTATATGTTACATGTGTTAGAAATTATTTTTTTAAATCAATACTTGATATTCCATTGTTCATTTAATTTTATTTATCTGTTAATGATTTCAGGATTATTTGGGTTTATTTACCTCTCTGCTATTATAAGTAATGCTGTTATAAACATCCACACACAATGGTTTGTAATGTATGTGATGGGGTTTTAAAAACATTTGTTAAGAGAATTTTTACTGGTTTTCATACAATCATTTCTAATGAATATGCTATAAACTTGAACATGCTTTCAAAAGTGGCCTGTCATTAGAAAAAGAACACCAGGCTTGAAAAATCAGGGAAGATCTTCAATACGGTTGACTTAAAATAATGATCACTCAGTTTGCCTTGAGTATATCAGAGAAAACATGCATTGGAATCAACTTAGGGGCACTGGGATCATTGAAAGAAAAAGGGAAGTCAATTTCACAAGGTGCATTTCACATTGTAAGCATTAAGTTAAATTGCGGTGCTATTATTTTATTTAAAAATTAGGGAGTTTTTCCAATATATTTTGTTTGTTGTTGTTATTGTTGTTTGGTGCCGTTGAGTCGTAGATGACTCATAGCAACCCTATGACCAAACGGCCCGAGCACTGTTCCTACATAGAGTTACCGGAGGCAAGCCATTTCGGAAGTGGATGCTGCTCCTGCTTCCAGGCTTGATTTAGTCAGGAAGCTCCAGCCAACACTGTCCACCATGGATACCCATTACCACATTTGGCACATCACTGTCACAGTATATTTTGGTAGTATTAATTAAATCTTATGTAGACTGATTTTTCAAAATGGCTTCCCTCCTTCACTGGCTTTCACTTTCATTACTTGATTGGGTGGATCTATGCTAGTTATGTAAATGAGGTGAATTGTGAGTGGGAACTAAGCAATAAACTATATAGATTAACTGAAGTGTTTCATCCTGTATTCACCTGAATTGTGAGTGGGAACTAATCAATAAAGTATATAGATTAACTGAAGTGTTTCATCCTGTATCCACCTGAATTGTAGCATATTAAATTTTCCAACAAAGCTTATAATTAAGTATTGTTGTGTGAGTGTTATGTGGTCATTAAAATAGATTAGTGGACCCACTAGCAGATAATGAGGGCATTTGCAGGAATGCTTGGCTTTAGAATAGATAGAAGTTGGTATGGAAAGAATGGGGACTGTTTGGCCTCATGAAAATCAGTAAGGATGTGAATGAGGTGAATTGTGGAATAAATGAGGGAATTGTTTTTGTACTGTACAGTTTGCTGGTGAGGACTAATACCGCTTTGCGGAGAAAATGGAGGTCAGACTTGGCAGTAGTCTTGACATTCACATTATTTTGAAAAGACCATCATATATTTTCATCTCATGAAGATAAGAAATATTTGATTCAGATATGTGCATCAGACATTATTTGACAGGTTAGAAATGGAAGTCAATCAGGCAATTTAAACTTAAGGGTAATCACAGGGTCTACTCAATTAGATCCCTATATTTCTATTTTGGGATACTATCAGATTAATCCAAATGACAGTTTTATATTTGTGTAATTGTTGTGAGATGGCATCAAGTACAATTCTCAGGGAGCCTATCAGCAATAGATGAAACTTGGGTATAGTCTCATGATCTCTACCATGCTCACGTCCATTGTGGAAGTCACTGTCAGCTCATCGCATTGAAGATCTTCCTCTTTCACTGACTCTCTGTCTTACCCAGCATGATATATTTTCCCAAAGACTCCTAACAATATACCCAAAGAATAGAGGTGAAATGTCACCATCTTTGCCTTTACAGAGTACACTGATTGTACATGCTTGTCCATTTGCCAGTCCATGAGGTATTTAACATTCCTTATCCAACACCACAATTCAAAGGCATAAATTCTTCCATCATCCTTATTCATGGTTCAACTTTCAGGTACCTAAAAAAAATTAAAGATGCCATGGCTTAGATCAAATAGACCTTAGTCTTTAAACCTATGTCCTTGCTCCTTAGCACTCTGAAGAGATCATTAACAAAAGATTTACCTAATGTCATGCATAGTTTCAATTTTTAACTCTTATTAAATGGTTATTGATTGTGAAACTAAGTAAAATGAAATTATTCACAACTTCAATTTTTTTCTCCATTCATTCTCATATTATCTAAAGATAAATTGGTGAGGAATTTTGCTTCCTCGATGTTGTCATATAACCCATATTCAAGACTCTTTGATTTTTGCAGACAGTGTTTCTGTAAGTTCTTCAAGTCTTCTGTGCCATCTTCATAACTCAAGTTGTTGTTATGTGCAATTGATTTGCCTGCGACTCATAGTAACCCTATGTACAACAGCCCTAAACCCTGCTCTATCCCTTGCCAAAGTCTTTCTCTAATCATGGGACACATTTTGCATATTGTCTAGTTCTCAAATTATTTGCTCAGTATGAAAATTGAATAGACATGGAGAAATGGTACAACACTGATTAAAATATTTGTTTTTTAATTTTAAACCATGCAGTATTCCCTTGTTCTGTTTAGTCAACTGCTTTTTGGTTTCACATAGACAGAACACCATGTATTGACTGATTGTAGATAGCAAACATCAGACATGTTAATTTACCAAATCTTAATAAATTAATCTTGAAGTGTTCTATTTCATCTTTTCATAGCTTCCAATATTCCTAGAGTCATAATTCATATATTCACTGCTCTATTTATTAGTTTTCAACTGTTAGTGTTATATATTAATTTTAGTGCTAACTCAAATGTTAATGAAGGTCATAAAATTTTAGTCCATCATAAAGATCATTTCTACTTCAAAAAGGCAACCTTCCCCAGTCAGTTTGTGTGTTTTCCAGCCTGAACACCTCATCTTCGAGACCATGTTCTGCTCCTTTTCATAATACTTTCATTGGCCAATATTTCCAAAATTGATTGTCAGGTAATTCTTTTTAGCCTGTCATTACCTAGAAGTTCTATTGAAACCTGTCCACAACTGGGGACTCTTAGGGAATTTTAAATATTTTTTTACAAAGCTGCAAGCCACCATAGTATTGATAACTGACAAAAAAAGGATGGATTTAAAAATATGTTATTGTTGTATGCTCTAAGTATGATTCTCCAGCTGTTTTTCAGAGGAAATAAATTGCATGAGAGATTTATCAGCTTCTCCCATGAAGCAGCTGGTGAACTTGATTGAACCTGGTGCCTTTGAGTTAGCAGGGCAACTCCTGACTCACCAGCCTACACGTGCTCTAAAAATTAAAAAAACATAGTGAATAAGGAGAGTGTAGATTAAAAATTATAACACTGGACAAATATACATTGGATAAACAAATGTAGAAGAGAAAGTTGTTTTTTATATGTTTGTGCTTTGGTTTTTGTTTTGTTTTGTTTTGTTTTTATGACTGCTAACCCCATCACAATTTGACTGCTAACCCAAAGGGGAGGTCAGAACTAATGGTTCAAATTCATCAGTTGCTCCGTAGGAGAAAGATGGACAATCTCTTTCTATGTGGATGTAGTCTCTGAGAATCTACTGAAGAGTCATTTGTGAGTTGGTTTTGGCTACGTAACAATGAATCTGTGATTAAATATTAAACATAACAATGTCAAAATTTAGATGTAAATATGGCAAACACTAAATTTATAGAACTTATAAAATCAGTTCCATAAAACTTAAACTATATGGTTTTCTTGTTCTTGTTGTTTTTCACCATTGACTGAATCAAACACAGTCCATAGCCACCTTATGAACAACAGATCTGAGTCTTGTTCTATCCTGTACCATCCTCACAATCTCAAACATTCATGTCCATTGGGCAGTCACTGTGTCAAATCATCAGGTTGAGAATTTTCCTGTATTTTACTGACTCTCTACTTTTCCAAGAATTATGTCTTTCTCCAAGGAACAGATTCTCCTAGTAATATGACCAAAGTATGTAAGACAAAGCTTTGTTGATTTTTGCCTCCAAACAGCACTCTCACTACACATACTCCAAGATGTATCTGTTTGTTCTTTTGGCAGTCTATGGGCTATTCAGCACTCTTCTCCAACACCAAAGCTCATAGGCATCAATTCTTCTTCTATAAACTAAATAACTTATATAAAATATGTTGTTTGTGTTTTTGAGTTGGAACTGAGTCATAACTGATCCTATAGATATATTTCAGAAGTTCTAACAAGGGAAGATGTTGTCCATTTTGCTCTAGGAGAAGCTGGTGGGTTCATTCCAGGTGCCTTTGGGTTGGCAGCACAACTTCTTAAAGCTAGGCCATTAAAGCTTCCAAAACATGATGAACAGCATTAATAATTAGTAAAAAATGTTAAATATATGATGCATCGAAATAAACAAATGGATTTTCTACTCATATATTAATAGAAAAAGTAATTATTAAAACAAATAATTTAGAAAAGTGAATATATAACATTTATTCTTAACAAATACAGCATATCATAAGGCAAGATTACATAATCAGAATTCAACAAGAGTGAGCAAATAAAATAAAACAGTGCCTTTTTTATTCTTACATGTCTTGTGTGACACAAAATATTTCATGCTTAACAGAAAAGTTGATGATTGGAGTCCACTCAATGGTGCCTCAAAAGTGGCTCTGGAAATCAGCATCTGGAATTTCACACCTTTGGAGGTGGAGGACAATTCTACTCTAAAATTAGGTTCAAATCCACTAGGTGCTCTGTGGGAGAAGGATGCACAATCTTCTCCAGTGAGAATTACTGCCTCTGAAAACCTGCTGGAAGGACAGCTTTGAGTCATGTTTTATTCCAAGGTACACAACAACAACCAAAAAAGGCATTCAGCATTGTTGTTGTTGTTATTTGCCTTCGAGTCACTTGTGACTCACAGTGACCCTATACAATAGCCCTGAAATCTTCTCTATCCTGTGCCAACTTTACTGTCTCTGACATACCTATCTTCATTACCCCAGTCACTGAAGCAATCCACTCATCGATGGTCTCCCTCTTTTTCTGTCCTTCCACCATTCCAAACATGATATTCCTTCCTCTCTAAGTCTGGTCCCTCCTTGCAACACCCCCAGAGTATGTCAGACGAAGCCTCCCAATCCTTGTCTTCGAGGAGAAGCCTGGTTTCACCCTCTCTAGGATGAACCTGATTGTTCTCCTGACAGTCCATGGTATATTCAACATGCTTCTTTAGCACCACAGCTCAAAGGCATTAATTGTCCTTCTTTTATCTTCAGGCATTGTCCAGCTCTCTGATGCACAGCAAGAAATTGTGAAGACTATGGCCTGGATCAGGCACGTCTTAGTCTCCAGATTGACATCGTTGTCTTTTTGTACTCTGAAAAAGTACCTGAGAGCCAACTTTCCCAATTCAACTCATCTCTTGATTTCCAGGCTACTGGTACCTGGCTGCTGGTACCAAGAGTGTTGATTGTGGAGCCAAGCAAAATAAAGCTGTTAACAATCTCAATCTCTTCACCGTCTATCATGATGTTGTCAATTGGCCCAGAGGTGAGAATCTTTGCTTTCTTGATTTTGAGCTTCAATCCATATTGAAGCCTGTGGTCCTCGGCCTTCTGCAGCAAGCACTTCAGATCGTCCATTTCAGCAAGCAGAGTTGTTCAACATTATGCTGTTTCTAGAAAGACAGAGAGAGAGAGAGCATGCACAAAAACACAAATGTTTTCTAAAGATAATACTTTATTTTCAATTAACTACTAACAAAAAAGTAAAAATGCAGTGAAATTAGACTGATGCAAAGTTAACCTTCCACTGAGTTAAGGCTGTATATCACATCCTACAGGAGAAGCATACCTATCTTCCTCACAATGTAGATTCTAACCCCAGGAAAGTGGTGTTTTTGGGTTAGTAGCCCAAGTCCCTATAGACTACCAGAGCTCCCTAAATAATTACCATTGGTTTTAGGTACATTCAAGTACAATTCACAGGGACCCTGTGAGCAACAGATCTGAACCTTGTCCTATCCTGTGCCATGGTCATACTATGAGCAATTGAACATCTATGTGCAAATATATCCATACTATATAATATAGAGAGCTCTGATGGCCTTGTGGTAAAGAGCTGCATTGCAAATTGGAAGGCACACAGCTTACTAGCTGCATATGGGAGAAAAATGTACATTTTTTCCCCATGAGATTAGATTACACTGCCACTAAAAACCCATCAAAGAGTCAATTACAGTTTGGTTCTGACTCAACTATAAATAACAGCAAATAATAACATACCATATATACTTGTGTAATCTGTACACACACACACACACACACACACACACACACACACACATATATATATACATATAAATTTAAATGTATTCAATATTAATAACAGAAGTGGTAGTCTTTACTGAAAATAACATCTACTGTGTACAAAGTTAATAATACATTAAATTCCTGGACAATAAAATCAATCATATATTTATGGAATGTTTTTATTGCTCTTTTGTGCCATCAAGTCACATGTGACTCATAGTAACCCTACATACAACAGCTCTGAAACCTGCCTTGTCCTGAGGCAGTCTTACTGATTCTGACACACCTACCCCTATTAGTCTAGTTACTATATCAATTCATCTCTTCTAGGGTCTTCCTCAACTTTCCTTTCCTTCACCCTTCTCAGCTTGATGCCCTTCTCCAAAGATCAGTTCCTCCTGGCCACATACCCAAAGGACTGTAGTCTTCAGTATGGATTGAAGCTCAACAGCAAAAAGACAAAGATTCTCACTCCCGGGCCAATTGGCAGCACCATGATAGATGGAGAAGAGATTGAGGTTGTTAACAATTTGAGTTTGCTCAGCCGCTCAATCAAAACTCTTGGCACCAGCAGTCAGGAAATTAAATGATGAATTACATTAGGTAAATCTGCTACTCGGGACCCTTTCAGAGTAGTGAGAAGCAATGATGGCAGTCTATAGACTAAGGTGCACCTGATCCATATCATAGTCTTCACAATTAATTGCTATGTATCAGAGAGATGGACAATAACTAAGGATGACAGCAGAAGAATTGATGCCTTTATTTTGTGATGATGGAGAAGAGTTTTGAACATGGACCACCAAGAAAATAAATAGTTTTGTCTTAGAGAGTGTGAAACCAGGTTTGTCCTTGGAGGCTTTTGTGGAGTGTATACACTGCAAATTTAGAAAAGAAAAAAATATTTAGAGCAGACATATCATAACTGAAGCAGTAATTATTTGATTATTCTTAAATAATTGCATCAATTTTGATGAAAAAATTCATAAATATTTATAAAATTAATATTTTTCAAAGGTAAATATGATATTACAATGTGAAAAATAAAATACAAAATTTATTTGGAAGAAATCTATATAAAGTGTTAAAACAACTTTTAATAGAAATATATTACTTATCAGACAAATAGTAAAGATGCTTGTTGGAGAAATGATTGTTAGCTTCTACTTCATTTCAACTATTTTCTGTTACTATATATTTTCATCATCTGTGAAATCAAGGTTATCATAAGTACAACATACTGTTAATTGTTGAATGTCTTAAAAGTTATCTTTACAAGAGTACATGTTTTTAAAATGATAGTGATGTGGTTCCTCTATTTACTGCATTGTTATATTGAATTGCTGCTATTATGTGGAGAACATTAAGCCGTGAAAAAAAAGGGAAACAACAACAACAACAACAAAAAACCCCACACCAAAACACCCATTCAATTTAGACACTGGTCAATCCAATATTTCTTTTTTGACTATTTTGGACTTTTTTTTTGCAGAAGGTAATAACTTCTTATTATAAAGTTCTTCTTTCTCAAAGCTCCACATTCATGAATGCTTATTACATTTTTTAATGTAAATAAAGAAGGGTGGCAATATAAATTTTGAGGCCTCAGATATTGAAAATAAATATGTAAAATGTTCAGCTGTATAAATTTTGCTTAATGAAAGGTCATTTTTAATCCTTGATGGTTAATGGAATCCACTATTATATTTAGATTATATTGAAATCAAATATGTCTCCTGACAATTTTTAAATTAAGCAACGTTATTGAAGAAAGTATGAAATGTTTTCCTTGGGACAATTAATTTGATTTCTTCAGATTTTTTTAAAAACTGGACATCAACATCACAACATGCTGCTATATATAGGGTATACAATATTTTAAGGCAAAGATTATGAAATATGTAAGTGTGAAGCTATTAAAACTTACAAAATTAATATTTAGGTTGGTGTATGTGAAAATATACCTTTTTCTATTTTATTTATCTTACCTTTTAATTGCACTGATTCGGTTGCTTCTCTCTCTCTTTTTTTTTTTACCCCTGATGTTATGAAGAATAATTTGAGAGGAAAAAAGTCTAATTCATTGTTTTAGACAGTATATATATTTGGCTAATAAATAATACAATTTGTTTGAATTCATGGTAAAACAAATACGCAAGCAAATAATAAGAAAAAATGTAATTATTCTTTGTTTCTTGCTCAACTTCTTCCTTTCCTACTTCTTTCTCCTCTTCCCTCCCGTCCTTTCCTCTCGCTCCTTTTCCCTCTTTTTTCCCATCTATTCTGCTTGTTTCTGGCTAAAGCCCACTCAGATGCAAGATAAAAGAAAGACATTTCACTAACAGATTGTGTTGTCTTGAAGGATGTCAGAGATTCATGTAAGAAAGTTGTAGAGAGGATATAATGACATATATAGAAATTCTTGTCAATATAGATGTAGAAATAAATATTGATATAAAATTTAATACAGCTATAAACTTAGTTTTAATAATTTTGTAATTAAAGGAACAGGAACAAGTTACATATCACCATGAATATATGCTTAATTAAAGTTTTGGGTTTTAAGTACTTCTGGTCACCTTGATATACATTTCTCCTTGGAAATACTGCTGAATTTGGGCTACAGTAGAGAAATTTTAAGGAAAGAATTATGCCTAATGCTGAAGATTTCTTAAAGAATGGATGATTCTTACAAATGTTCTTTAAATTTAACATTATTTAAAATAAAATTACAATGATGTATATATGCATCAGAAAGTTGGATAATGACTAAGAATGATAGAAGAAGTATCAATGTCTTTAAGTTGTAATGCTGGAAAAGAGTCTTGAACATACCATGGACCTGAACTAGCAGAAGAACAAAGAGATCAGTCCTGGAGAAAGTGAAACCAGGTTGTACCTTGGAAGGAGCTCCATCTCACAAACTTTGGGCTCATAGACAGGAAGAACCAGTCCTTGGAGAAGGACATCATACTTGGAAAAATGGGGGGACAGTGCAGAAAAGGTAGACCGTGGATGAGATGAATTTACAAAACAGCTGGAGTAATGAAGGTAGATGTGTCAGAGATAGTAAGACTAACTCAAAATAAGTCAGGGTTCACAGCTGTTGTACATAGGGTTTCTATGAGTCACAGGCGACTCAATGGCACATAACAAAAATAACAACTCTGAAAATGAAGATAAAAATATATTTAAAAAAACATATTTTGTAACTATAAAATATTCATGAAATAATATTTATCACTTAGACATTTTTATTACTAATTGTCCAGTGTATACAATGTTTATATCCTATTAGATGGTTTTCTATAGTCTAAGTAATTTAATTTCAATGTTCAAAATTTTCTTGTATAAATGAGTTATCTTCCAGCTATGAACACTTAAAAATCTTTAAGTATTTATATCTTAATTACTATTTCAATAATATAAAGCCTAAATATCCTTAGCAATATAAAAATCAGACTATATTAAAGTGAATCAGAAACTTTTACAGATATTATACTGCTACTTTTTAATGAATAAATCCTTGAAAATCTCAATGCAAGAAAAATACTGTTGAAAATTGTTCAAAACCAGCTAGAACCGAACATATAGGGAATGGCCAGAAGCTCAAGTAGGATTTGCAAAAGGCCATGGCACCAGGGATAGCATTGCTGATGTCAGATGGATCCTGGCTGAAAGTAAAGAATACTGGAACAAGGTCTATTTGTGTTTTTTTGAGCATGCAAAGCACTTGACTGTGTGGATCATAACAAGTTGTGATTGACATTGAAAAGAATGGGAACCCAAGAGGACTTAATTGTATTCATGCTGAATCTACACCTTGCTCTTGTGCAAACAGAGCAGGGAAACATGGCATGGTTTAAAATGAAGAAAATAGTGCAGCAGGGTTATATTCTCTCTCCATATCTAGTTAATCTGTAAGCTGAGCAAATTATTTGAAAGCTGGACTTAGTGAAGAGGAATGTGGCATCAAGATCAGTGGGAGACTCAATAACCTGTTACACAGAAGATGCAACCTCGCTTGCTGAATGTGAGGAGGACTTAAAACACTAGTTGGAGATGGATGAATGCAGCCTATGGTATGATTGCATTTCAGTGTCAATACAGACATTCTTACAATTAGACTGATAGGGAATATCATGTTGGATGGGGAAGAGATTGAAACTGTCAAAAACTTCATTGTATTTGGATCCACAATCAACATCCTTGGTAACAACAGTCAGGAAATAGGAGACACATTGCACTAAGAAAATATCCAGTTAGGGACCTCTTCAAATTACTGAGGAGTAAGATGTCAGTTTGAGGATTAAAGGATTCTGATTCAGGCCATGGTCTTTCCAATCACTTACTATGAATCTGAAAATTTGACAATGAATAAGGATGGTAGAAGAATAATTAATACCTTTGAGCTGTGGTTTTGGAGAAGAGCCCTGAACATCCCATGGGCTTTCAAAAGAACAAACATATATTTCTTGGAGAGGTTGCAGCCAGAGTGCTCTTTGGAGGCAAGAATGATGAGGCTTCACCTCATATACTTTGAGGATGTTGCTGGGAGGGGCTATTCCTTAGAGAGGGACATGATGCTAGGGAGGATTGAGGGTCACTGAAGGAGAGGAAGATCCTTGACCAGGTGGATTGAAATGGTGACTGAAACGGTGGTGGGTTGAAGACCCTTCACCAGGTGGATTGAAAATGGTGACTATTGTGTCAGGAAGTGTGAAGATGGCACAGGACAGGACAGCGTTCAAACCTGTTTTTAATAAGATCACTAAGAGTCATACTCAATTCGTCAGTATTTAAATAACAACTACATTACTTTTTAAATAAAATATAAACACAGTTGAAAGATATTTAGTATTTTACTTTTACTAAATTGCCCTTGTTAGAAATATTGAATTAGGAGATGTAGTGCTATATACAGGGAGCTCTGGTGGCTAAGTGGCAAGAAGCTGTGCTGTAATTTCTAAGGCTCACAGTTCAAATCCCACCAGGTTCTCTGTGGGAGAAGGATGGGCAATCTTCTCCCGTGTGATTAGCTGTCTCTGAAAACCCATCAGAGGGTCAGCTGTGGGTTGGTTCCAGCTCTACCTAGACTGACATCATTGCTCTTCAGCACTCTAGAGAGGTCCATGACAGCAGATTTTCCCAATGCAATTAATCTTTTGATTTCATGACTGCTGGTGTTAAAAGTATTGATTGTGGATCTAGCCTATAACATCTTCTTGGTTTAGAAAAAATATACATACATAGCACATATTCACACACAAATATGTATGTTATACATGGCAAACTCACTGGAAGAGATCCATATTTATTCCCACTCAAAAAAAAGGTAACCCAATAGAGTGTGGAAATTATTGTACAAAATCACTAATATCACACACTAGCAAAATCCTGCTGAAGATTATCCACAGACTGGAACAGTACATTGACAACAAATTACCAGAAATACAAACTGGGTTTAGAAGAGGTCATGGCACTAGGGGCATTATTGCCAATTTCAGATGGATCTTGGCAGAAAGCAGAGAGTACCAGGAGAATGTCT
>NW_006399784.1:5401563-5403548 GCF_000299155.1 Elephantulus edwardii | reverse complement strand
AATAGTACACAACAGCAACAGTTGGTGGCCTAGAGGCAAGAAGCTGCACTGCAAACTTGAAGGCATGTAGATTGAAGCTACCAGCTGCTCCATGGGAGAAGGATGGGCAATCTCTTCCTCTGCAATTAACTGCCTCTGAAAACCCACTGGAGAGTTAGCTATGAGTCTGTTCTGACTCTACAGCACACAACAGCAATATAAACAACAGTGATATATGTTGCTGTTGTTACTGTCAGTATGTACAATGACGTTACCTGTGACTCATAGTGACCCTATGTACAATAACTCTGAAACTTGCGCTATTCTGAGCCAGTCTCACTGACATTAATACACATACCCCCATTGCCCTAGTTACTGCATCAATCCATCTCATCTAGGATTTTCCCTCTCCTGCACTGTCCCTCCACTCTTCTGAGCATAATGTCTTTCTCCAAGGATCAGGCCTTCCTGGTCACATCCATTAAATATGTAAAAAAGAGCTTCAAAATCCTAGCCTCCAAGGAAAAACTTGGATTAAGGCTATCCAAGACAGACATATTTGGTTTCTTGGCAGTCCATGGTATGTTCAAACCTCTTCTCCAGTACCACAACTCAAAGGCATCAATT
Organism: Elephantulus edwardii; assembly: GCF_000299155.1. Lineage (NCBI taxonomy): Eukaryota > Metazoa > Chordata > Mammalia > Macroscelidea > Macroscelididae > Elephantulus > Elephantulus edwardii. The sequence goes on along the minus strand of NW_006399784.1, from coordinate 5,402,942 downwards.
CCTCTTCTATCATATTTAGTCACTATCCAGCTCTCTGATGCATAGCTAGTAATGGCAAAGGTCATGGACTGCATCAGGCACACCTTAGTCTCTAGACTGACATTGTTGCTTCTCAGTACTCTGGAAAGGTCTTTGACTGCAGATTTACCGAATGGAATTTGTCTTTTGATTTCCTGACTGCTGGTGCCCATAGTTTTGATTGTGGAGCCTAGCGAGCTGTAACTGTTAACAACCTTAATCTCTCCTCCATTTATCCTGGTGCTGCAAATTGGTCCAGGGGTGAGAATCTTTGTCTTCTTAATGTTGAGCTTCAATCCATACTGAAGACTACAGTCCTTGACCTTCTGCAACAAAAGCTTCAGGTCTTCTTCAGTTTCAGCAAGCAAGGGTTGTGTCATCTTCATGATGTAGGTTGTAGATGAGTCTTCCTTCAATCCTGGTATCATATTTATCCTCATAAAACCCGATCTCCCGAGTGATCTATTCTGCATATAGGAGACAGGATACATTCCTGATGTACTCCCTTCCTGATTTTGAGCTATGTAGTGTTTTCCTCGTCTGTTCTGAGGACTCCTTTTTGATCCAAGTATAGGTTTCACATAAGCACCAATCAAGTGTTCTGTGACTCCCATTCTCCTCAATGTTAACCACAATTTGTTGTGATCTACACAGCCAAATGCCTTTGCATAGTGAGTGAAACACTGCTACACATTCCTCAGGTACTTTTTGCTTTCTGTCAAGATCCATCTGACATTGGTGATAATGTCTCTAATACCATGACCTCTACATAGCCCAGCTTGTACTTCTGGTACTTCTCTGTCATTGTACTGTTCTAGTCATTTCTGAATAATCTTCAGCAGGTTTTGCTTGCATGTGATATGAGTGATATTGTACAATAATTTTCACATTCTATAGGGTCACCTTTTTTTAGAATGGGAATAAATATAGATTTCTTCCAGTAAGCTGGTCAGGTAGTTGTCCTCCCAATTTCTTGGCACACAACCTTGAGAGCACGTTCAGGGCAACATCTATTTGTTGAAATATATCAATTGGTATTCCATAAATCCTAGGGCTTTATTTTTAGCCAAGTCCTTCAGAGCAGTCTGAACCTTCTCCTTCATCAGCATTGCCTCTTTAGCATGTGTTGTTTCTTGAAATTCTTCTGTGTCAGCCAATTCTTTCTGGTACAGTGACTCTGTATATTCCTTCCATTTTCTTTTAATACTGTCTGGAATACTGTCAATATTCTACCCATAGCAGTCGTCAGAACAGAGAAAGGGAACACTGCATGGTTCAAAATTGGGAAGAGCGTACGCCAGGGATGTGTCCTGTCTCTATACCTTTTCAACCTGTATGCAGAACAGATTATCCGGGAGGCT
>NW_006399784.1:5344798-5400648 GCF_000299155.1 Elephantulus edwardii | reverse complement strand
AAAATTATAAAAATATAATATTTTATATCATCTTCCTGAGCTGATCTTTGAAATCTTCTCTTCAGTTCCTCAATTTCTTTCCTTTGCTATGGCTTTTCAGAATTCTAGCACAATATTCCAAGTGTCTTTTGACATACATTTTGGTTTTCTTCTTCTGTGTTTGTAATGACCTTTTGCATTCTTCATGGATGTTACTCTTGATATCCTTCCCACAGATCATCTGGTCTTTGTTCTTTAGAGTTCAAGGCCTCAAATCTTTTCCTAAATTGGTTTTTAAATTCAAGTGGGATAATCTCAAGGTCAAATTTTAATTCCTATAGATTTGATTTGACCTTCTTAGCTTTCTTTACTTTGAACTTGCATATAAGTCTGCAATCTGCACCTGGCCTAGTTTTCACTGCTGACATTGAACTTCTCCAAAGATTCCTTCCACAGATGTTATCAATCTGAATCCATATATATACTCTGTTTTTATGTTTCTTATAAAAGATGTTCACTATGAATAAATCATTCATTGTGTAGAATTTCATTGTTCTATCCCCAGTCTCATTTCTGTCACCAATTCCATTTTTTTCCAACTTCTGCCTTCCAGTCACCCGTTATTGTTAATGCATCTTGATTGAATGTTTGATGAATATCTGATTGCAAAGTTAGTGGAAATCATCCATTTCCTCCAGTTTGGTTCTGATTGTTGGTGCACAAATTTAAATGATAGTAACATTAACACGTGTTCCTTGTATACATATGTGTATTATCCTGTCACTCACAACATTATATTTCAAGATGGATCTAGAAACACCCTTTTAACTATAAAAGTGACCCCTTAATTTCTCCTTTTTCATCTCCAGAATAGTAGATCATATGATTGTCTCACTCAAAATGTCCAATGCCATTTCAGAAATACCTAATATGTCAATATTTATGTGTTCTGTTTCTTTAACAGTGTCCAGTTGTCCTTCACTTACAGTTTTCACATTCCACATTCCATTCATTAGTTTCTGCTTACAATTGCTTCTCCTCCTTTGTGTTTTCAAATCTGAGAGTTCAGCCCCGGCTTCCATATCTATTATACCACTTTATGTGTTCTTTATTGTACATAGAGTTTTCGGAGCTTACAAATTTATAATACTTGAAGCGTTGAAGGCATACTGAGAACGTATTGTTAAAGTGTTTCACTGTCAAACAACAGGGCATCAGTTTAAACTCACCAATCACTATCTCAGGAAAATAATTCTAATGATTCCCTTCTGTAAAGATTACAATTCAGAAAATCCTATTGAGTATTTCTACTCAGTCCTATGAGTTCACTTTGTGTTGGAATCCACTCAATAACGCCTGGCTGCCGATGCAAAGGCACACAGTTCAAATACACTAGCAATTATCAGGATAAAGAAGGGCAATCAAGCCCAGTGCAATTTAATGCCTCTGAAAACCTGGTAGATGGTTAACTGGTGAGTTCTGAGTTGACAGCACATAACAACAACAAAAACATATCTATACCTAAGAGCTCTGATGACATAGTTCATAGAAGATTGCATTGTTAAACAGGTAAATTTTAGCAGGTAAAATTCACTACCAGCTTTATAGGAGAAAGAATGATATCTATCTGCCATAAATATTAACAACGAAAATGTAATTGAAGGATGGAGGAATAAACTAGATGGCAAAAAAAAAAGGTTTTATTTCCTTTGTTTTTGTTACAAAATCTATGTCTTTCATTGTGTAAAATCCTGGATGAATTAAAATTTATAAAGTTAATTATTTGGTTATGCATGCTGTATTGGACTATTGGTGCATTAAGAATCTAATTTATGAAAGCATTTTCAAAAAATTTTGTCATAATTTTTGTTTTTTAGCTTTAGAAATTATTTTTACTTTGAAATATAAAGTTACATTATTAAATGTTCTATGTAGTTATTTTCTTTGTATTAACTCTAATTACAAATAAAGAATTTGAAAAATCTTATTATTATCGTTGTTAGATGCCGTTTGGCTGATGACAACTCATAGCAACTTTATAACCAACAGATCTAAACCCTCTCTCATCATTTTTTTTATTAATTTTAATGAATGTTTACAGAGATCTTGGATTTCCATTCATTCATTGTTGCACATTTCTCCTTGCCCCCCCGCTCCACCACCCCCAGTTCGCTCTTCTCTTTGAAAAGTAAAAAAAAAAAAATCTTTCATTGGTATACAATCCCCCACCCCCACCCTGAGTACACTCAACTATGCAACCTTCATTCTGGACTCTTGTCATAACCATAATACCCAATCATATACTGCTTTTAAACTGTTCCCTCCCTCATCTGATTCAATGCAGTAGACATAATTTATCCAATTTTCTCAGTCTCACCCCCACCCTGATGTCAGTCCTGTTGTACAACAGTGGCACTTTTCAGTATTTGTCCTTTTTTGACTGAGATATTTCACTCAGCATAATGTCCTCCAGGGTCACCCATTTTGAATATTTCATGAGTTCCTCATTTTTCAATGCAGCATAATATTCTATTATGTGAATGTACAGGAGCCTCACTATACAGGGAAGCCACAGATTTGGAAAAAATATTTGGTAATGACATGTCAGATAAGGGACTTATATCTAGAATTTATAAAATACTTGAGCACCACAACAAGATAAAGGTAAATAACGCAATTATAAAATGGAAACAGGATATGAACAGACACTTCACCAAAGAAGACGTTCAGATGGCCAACAAATACATGAAGAAATGTTCAAAATCCCTAGGTCTAAGAGAGTTGCAAATCAAAACAACTATGACATATCTCACCTCAGTAAGAATAGCAAAATTTAACACAGCAGCAAACAACAAATGCTGGCGAGGTTGCAGAGAAACTGGAACACTCATTCACTGTTGGTGGGAGTGTAAAATGGTGCAACCACTATGGAAGGCTGTATAGTGCTTTCTCAAAAGTTGTGAATAGAAATACCATTTGAGCCAGCAATTCCTCGACTGGGAGTATACCCTAAGAAACCATAACTGCCATTCAGGCAGATATATGCATACCCATGTTTATCTTGGCTTTGTTTACAATAGCAAGAGTTGGAAACAACCTAAACGCCCATCATCAAATGAATGGATAGAAAAGCTCTGGTAAGTCCTCTCCCATCTTGTACCACTTCATAATCTTTAACACATTCAAGCCCATTGCTGCAATCAGGCTCAATCCACTGGTTGAGAGTCTTCATTTCTTTTGTCACCTCTCCATCTTCCCAAGCATGTTTGTTATTGTTGTTATTATGTGCCAATGAGGCACTTGCAACTCATAGCGACCCTATGTACAACAGCCCTAAACCCTGCTCTATTCTGTGCCAACCTCATTGTCCTGACACACCTACCCTCATTACCCCAGTCACTGAATCAATCCACCTCATCAAGGGTCTTCCTCCCCTGTGCTGTCCCTCCACCCTCCCAAGCATGATATCACTCTCCAAGGGATGTCAAAATTATGTCAGATAAAACTTCAGAATCCTTACCTCCAAGGAGCAGTCTGATCTCACCCTCCATCGGATGAACATGTTTGTTCTCCTAGCAGTCCATGATACATTGTTTCATGAAATTATTCTGTGCATGCCACTTCCTTTTGGTACTGTGACTCTGTATACTCTTTCCATATTCTTGTAATGCTTCCTGGATCATTTCATATTCTTCCCAAAGCATCCTTAAGTATTGCAACTCAAGGCTTAAATTTGTTCTTCAGTTCCTTTAGCTTAAGAAATGCTGAGCGAGTTTGACCCCTTTGATTTTCTGACTCCAGCTCTTTGTACATTTCATTATAATACTTTACTTTGTCTTCCCGCACTGCCTTATTAAATATTCTGTTCAATTCCTCAATTTCTTGATTTCTTCTCTTTGCTTTGACTTCTGAGCTTTCCAGTGTGATGTTCAGAATCTCTTCTGATATCCATCTTGGTCTTTTCTTCCTCCTCTTTCTAATGACTCCTTGAATTCTTCCTAGATGATATTCTTAATATTCTCCCACAACTCATATGTTCACTGCTCATTAATGTTCAAGGCCTCAAACTTGTATCAGAGGTGGTTTTGAAATTCAGGTGCATAGACTCAAGGTCAAGTTTTTATTCCCACGGATTTATTTCATTTTCCTTAGAATCAGCTTGACCTTGCATATAAGTAGTTGATGTTCTGTTCCACAATCAGCATCTGGCCAAGTTTCCATAGCTGATATTGAGCTTCTCCAGTGATTCTTTCCATAGATATAATCTATCTGGTTCCTATCCATACCATCAGGTGAAATCTATGTGTATAGCCTGGGTTCATTTTTCTTTTAAGTTGTATTTGCAATTAATAAATCTTTGTGTTAAATTCTATCATTCTATCTCCAGCTTCATTTCTGTCACCAAGTCCATGTTTTCCAACTACTGATCCTTCTTTTCTGTTCCCAACTTTTGCATTCATATCACCCATACCTGTAACCCTTGGACCAAGAAAAACAACACTATATACCAAATCTATAGGACACATCACCCTCCCCAGGAAAACTATTCCATTGTGACTATGGTGTACTGCTAATTGAAGAGAAAATTCCCTAAGCCATAAAAAGTTAATCTTGGAGAAGAGGGTTAAGTCAAAGAACTTTTCCTCAGAACCATCTGAGATAGGAAATCTTTCCTGATACTAGTACCTAGTATTTGGATGTACAGGCTCTGAAACTCAAGAGATACTAGCTGCAGCAGAAGAAACTAGCAGCAGCTTGAGCTGTTCAGAATTAAAGAAGCCCAGAAATCTTGAAATATAAACAAACATATCAAGGGCTGGATAGGAGAATAGAGTTACTGAATGGAGCATATGGGAGTAGAAGGGAATGCTGGTGAAGCAGGAAAAGGGACGGATACACACACACTTGTCAAGAGCAGGGACAACACTGAATCTATTGGTTAAGTCTACAATTGATGAAACATCTTTCATCTGGTCTTTTCTGTAAAATGCTTGTCTGTCAGACACTGTTCTAAATCTGAGCATTCAAATTAAGACAGACTAGGAAGAAGGATTGGTCATCCACTTCTGAAATAGCAGGCCTTCAAAAACCCTGTGTACAGTAGAGCACACTTAGAGAAATTGAAGCTGAGCCCTCAAGTATGAAAACACAAAGGTGGAGGAACAGTTGTAAGCAAAAACTAGTGATTAGAACTTGGAATGTGAGAACCTTGAATTTAAGAAAACTGGATATTGTTAAGAAAGAAATGGAATACATACATAATGATATATTAGGATTGGAGAAATGAGATGGACTGGCCAGAAACATGTTCAGTTAGATGATCACATGGTCTACTATGATGGAGAGGAAAGGGCGAGAACAAATGGGTCTGCTTTCACAGTTAAAAAGTCATTTATAGATGCATCTTGAAATACAATGTTGTAAGTGACAAGATAATATCTATATATGTACATGGAAGTACAGTGAATACCATTATCTTTCAAATATATGCATCAAAAACCAGAGCCAAACTGGAGGAAATAGAAGATTTCTATCAACTCTGGCAGTCAGAGATCAATCAAATATGGAATCAAGATGCATTAATAATAATGGGTGACTGGAATGCAAAATTTGGGAAAATGCCCAACCATGATATCCTTCTCCAATTAATAGCCTAGTCTAGAAATATTACAAAAAGTATATGAGAGGAATTTTTATCATCATTACTTCCAAAAAAGTGCTCAGCCTGTGTTCATCACTCAACCTTCTCCAAGACATATCTACCTGCTGTTTTATCAGTCCATAAGATATTCAGTGCTTTTATCTGACACTGCACTTCAAACACATCAATTCTTCTTCCGTGATCCTTTTCTTTGTTCAGGTCTCAGCTGGATAGCAAGGGACAGAAAAGATCATGGCCTGACTCAGGCTCTTCTTATTCCTCAAACTATTATCATTTATCCTCAATTTGGAGAGACCCATGACTATAGACTCCCAGTGTAATAAGTCTCCTGTTCTCTTGACTACTAGTACGAAAGTGTATTGATTGTGGATTCAAGATGAAGTAGCTTAAAGTTTCAATCTTTTCTCCATCTATCATAATGTAGCCTATTGGCCCAATGGTGAAAATATTTGTTTTCTTGACCTTGAGATGAAATTCATATTGAAGGCTACAGTTTTGCTCTTCTTAGCAAGTGCTTCAAGCACTTCTTACTTTCTGCAAGGAATGTTATGCCATCAGCATAATGAAGATTATTGATATCTTCCTCCAATTCTGATGCTGATGCCACATTCTTTTTTTTTTATAAAGTCCAACTTCTCTAATAATTTGCTTAGCATACCAGTTGAATGATTATGAAGAAAAGATACAAACCTAAAGCAGACCTTTGTAAATGTTAAACTGTGCAGTTTTATTCCCTTTTTCTGTTTACATACATCTTTGGCCTTCGTATCTATTTCACATGAGCACAATTAAGTATTCTGGAATTCCCATTCTTCTCAATGTTGTTGTTGTTGTTATGTGTTTTCAAGTTGCCTGAGACTCACAGCGACCACGTGTACAACAGCCCTAAACCCTGCTCTATCCTGTGCCAAACTCACTGTCTCTGACACACCTATTCCCTTTACACCAGTGACTGAATCAATCCATCTCATCGAGGGTCTTCCTCTCCTAAGCTCTCCCTCCACCCTCCCAAGCATGACATCCTTCTCCAAGGACTGGTCCCTCCTTGCCACATGTCTGAAGTATGTCAGATGAAGCTTCAGAATCTTTGCCTCCAAGTAGCAGAGTGGTTTAACCCTCTCTAGGATGAACCTGTTTATATTCTTAGCAGTCCATGGTATATTCAGTACTCCCCTCCAACACCACAGCTCAAAGGCATCAATCCTTCTTCTGTTTTCCCTAGTCATTGTCCAACTCTCTGACGTATAGCAAGTGATTGCAAAGATCATGGCCTGTATCAGGTACACCTTAGTCTCCAGAGTAACACCATTGCTCTTCAGTACTGTGAAGATGTCCCTAACAGCAGACTTGCCATCATAATATGTCCTTTAATGTCCTGTCTGTTGGTGCCAATAGTGTTGACTATGGAGCCAAGCAAACTAAAGTTGTTAAGAATCTCAATCTCTTCACCATCCATCCTGATGCTATCAATTGGCCCAAGTGGTGAGAATTTTTGTCTTCTTTATATTAAGCCTCAATTCATATTAAAGGCTGCAGTCCTTGATCTTCTAATAATTTATTTTGATCCACAGTCAAATACTTCACATAATCACTAAAACTGTAATAGACATTCTTCTGTTATTCTGTACTTTTAGCCAAGATCTATCTTACATAAACAATGCTATCCTCAGTGTTACACTATTAACACTGGAACTTTAATATTTCAAATATATAAATATATTAAATAACACTTTATTTTCTCCTTTATATATTAAGTCAAACCTTAAAAATCATGTTTGTTTTTCCAAAAGTATGAATTATCACACAAAGAAAAGTCTTTGTGATAATTTTAACAAAATTAGTGCCAAGAGATACAGGCCATTATTAAACATTTTTAATAATTGTTAACAAAATTTAAATCAAGGAATTTTTAGACTGCAAAGAAATAAAACTATGATGCTCAGGGTTTTATGATTAAATTTATCAAACCATTACGCTAGCATGAAAAGGATTTATGGCTCAGATTTTTGAAAAAGAACTTTAGACATGATATATTAAATGATTTGATCTTAAAATTTATAATACATTGGAGTATGCCTATGTATGTCAATTGAATGCATTTTAGTACAAGAACATAGTTGGTGTTTATAGATATTACATAGAATGCGGTCTTCTCATAAACACTAGATGTGACATCTCTTAGCAGGCTAAAAGAACTTTGTATATAATTTATACTCATTTTTAATTCTTCCGTATTGACTTTGAGCTTTTAGAATTATCCAGACTTCTTTTTAAATCTATCTTCTGTTCCTCATTGCCAAATATTTGGAAAATTTGTTTGTTTCCTCATATGGAATATTCTAAACTTACTTCTTCATTAGTCTCTCTCGTCCTTCATTTTCTCTCATTGATCTTAAAGAAAAACATCTTACAATCCACAAATAAACTCTTCTTAATCCTGAGATGCACCAATATTCAATTAGTTCTTTAATCAGCTTTAAGGACCCCTGCTAGCAAAGTACCATATGTTTTAGGCTCCTCATGAAAGGTCCAATATTCAAATCCACCAGGAAATTTGAAGTAGAGAGTTGAAATACTCTGCTCCCCTCCCATTAAGATATATATCCTTAGAAACCTGCCTATGTTGCATAATGAGTCTGAATCTACTTGAAGACAATTGTTGTTGTTGTTGCTATGTGCCATTGAGTCACTTGCAACTCCTAGCAACCCCATGTACAAGAGCCCTAAACGCTGTTCTATCCTGTGCCAACCTCACAAACACAAGTCTCAAACGCACTGATTCCCACTACCCAAATCACAGAATCGATCCATCTCATCGAAAGTCTTCCTTTCCTGTGCCGTCTCTCTACTCTCCCAAACATGATGTCCCTCTCCAGGGGGAGGTCCCTCTTTGCAACATGCCCAAAGTATGTCAGATAAAGCTTCAGAATCCTTGCCTCCAAAGAGCAGCCTAGTCTCACCCTCTCTAGGATGAACAAATTTGTTCTTCTAGCAATCCATGGTATATTCAACACTTTTCTCCAGCACCAGAGCTCAAAGGCATCAGTTCTTTTACTATCATCCCTAGTCACTGTCCAAGTCTCTGATGCATAGCACGTAATTACAAAGACTATAGCCTGGATGAGGTGTACTTTACTCCCCAGCCTGACATCATTGCTCTTCAGTACTCTTGACAGGTCCCTCACAGCTGACTCTCCCAATGCAATTTGTCTCTTGATTTTCTGGCTCAATCTCTTCACCATCCATACTGATGCTGCCAATTGTCCCAGTGGTGAGAATCTTTGTTTTCTTGATGTTCACATTCAATCCATATTGAAGGCTGCAGTCCTTAACCTTTTGCAGCAAGAGCTTCAGGTCCTCCTCAATTTCAGTAAACAGGGTTGTGTCATCAACATAACACAGGTTGTTGATGATTCTTCCACCAAACCTGAAGCCACATTCTTTGTCCAGCCCAACATCTCGGATGATCTGTTCTGCATACAGATTGAAAAGGTATGAAGAAAAATACATCTCTGATGGACTCCCTTCTTGATTTTGAACCATGATTTTGCTCTGCTCTGATGACTGCCTCTTGGTCCAAGTATAGGTTTTGCATTAGCACAATCAAATGTTCTGGGATACCCATTCTTCTCAGAGTCAGCCATAGCTAATTGTGATCCACAGAGTCAAAAACGTTTGCATAGTCAATGAAGCACAGGTAGACATTCTTCTGTTATTCTCTGCTTTCTACCAAGATCCATCTAACATTAGCTATAATATCCCTAGTACTGCAACCTCTTCTAAATCCAGTTTGCACATCTGGCAGTTCTCTGTTGACATATTGCTCCAACAACTGAGCCAAAGAGGAGGAAATGGATTTCTGCCAACTTTTGCAGTCAGAAATTGATCAAATATGCAGTCAAGATCTATTGATAATAATGGGTGACTGGAATGCAAAAGTTGAGAATAGGGAATAGGGAAGAAGGATCAGTAGCTGAAAAACATGGGCTCAGTGAGAACAATGAGGCTGGAGATTCGATGATAAGAGTTCTGCACATTCAACAATTTATTCATTGCAGATACCTTCTATAAGAAAAATAAACGCAGGCTATACACATGGATCTCACCTGATGGCATGAATAGGAATCAAATAGATTACATTTGTGGAAAGATTCACTGGAGAAGCTCAATATCAGCAGTGAAAACCAGACCGGGTGCTGATTGTAGGACAGACCAACTACTCATATGCAAGTTCAAGCTGAAGTTGAGGAAAATTAAATCAAGTCCACGGGAACCAAAATTTGACCCTAACTCTGTCTCACTCAAATTTCAAAACCATCTCAGGAACAGGATTGAGGGCTTGGACACCAGTGAGTGTAGACCAAATGAGCTTTGGAAGGATATCAAGAAAGTCATCCATAAAGAATGCAAAAGATCATTACAAAGGCTGAAGAAGAAAAAATACCAAGATGGATGTCAAATGAGACTCTGAGTATTGCATTAGAGTGCCGAGAAGCCAAAGCTAAAGGAAGAAACCAAGAAATCAAAGAGCTGAACAGAAAATTTCAAGAGGCAGCTCGGGATAACAAAGCAAGATACTATAATTAAATGTGTAGAGAGCTGGAGTCAGAAAATCAAAAGAGCTGAACTCTCTCAGTGTTTCTTAAGCTGAAGGAGTTGAAAACAAATTCAAGCTACAGGGGACAATACTTAAGGATACTTTGGGTAAAATGTTAAATGATCCAGGAAGTATCAAAAGAAGATTGAAGGAGTTCATAGAGTTGCTGTATCAGAAGGAATTGGCTGATTTAGAAGAATTTAATAACATAACATATGAGCAAGAGCCTGTGGTGATGAAGGAGGAAGTTCAAGTTGCTCTAAAGGAATTGATAAAAAACAAGGCTCCAGGAGTTGACGGCATACCAATTGATGCTGCCCTGGATGTGCTCACTACGTTGTGCCAAGAAATCTGGAGGACAGTCAGTTGGCCAACTACTGGGAAAGATCGATATTTGTTCCTATTCCAAAGAAAGGTGTCCCACCAGAGTACAGAAATTATCGAACAATATCATTAATGAAAAATGAAGACAGTAGAGTTTATTTTTATTTTGTTATAACCAGGTTTATCACACTTCCCAATTTTTAAAGAAAAAATTATTTGGGATGAGAAAAACAACAAACTTTCAAATACGTTACTGTTTTAATTTTTGTTTTGTTTTGAGTATACTTAATGTTCCTTTTCAAGTTTCTCCCTTTTTATTGACAAGTAATCACCAAAACTTATTATCAGTCTTCATTACATAACTTTGCCCTGTCTGCTTTGCCTCTCTCCCTCATGAATTCATATAAGAATCAACAAGATAATTTATGATAAACATATATATGTATTATATAATATATTGTTGTTATGCCATCAAGTTGTAGACCACTCATAGTGACCCTATGAATAAAAGACCTGAACACTTATGTAACTTTCTTCATTTCTCCAAGTTTATAGGGTTTCCAGAGGCAAGCTACATCAGAAGTAGATGCCACTCCTGCTTCCAAGCTTGTTTTAATCAGGTAGCTCTATTAAACACTGTACACCATTGGTAATCATTATTGCATTAGATGCATCAATATCACAGTTTCAGTAGCTCAGCAACCACGAGTTACCTCTGTACAGTAAATGGACAGACCAGTGCTCTACCACCTAGAAGAATGTTCGACCAAAAAAACAATTAAAACCAGGCCTGAGAGCTGCAGATTAAAGTCACCCACCTTTGGCTTGGTAGCATCACTTTCTGTCCACTAGGCCTACTGAGCTCTCTCTATGCTTTTTTTGTTGTTGTTGTTGTTATTATTAATTGCCATCAAGTTGTAGATTATTCACAGCGATCCTATGAATGAAAGACCTGAGCACTTGTATAACTCTCTTTCTTCCTATAAATTCATAGGATTTCTGGATATAATATTAATATATTATATTATCATAATATAATATATTTTACTTAGTATATTGTTCCTTATACACTATATTATAGGATATAAGGAAACTTAAACTAATTAATTATGCAACGTCTGTTTTATCATTAAAGTAAACAGAGTTTTCTTAAGTGAGTCTCTTTGCCCTACAACATTCTAACTCAATTCTATTGAGTAGATTACTATTCCTAGCAACTTAACAGGACAGAGTAGAGCAGCCCAATGAAATTGCTAACGCTATAAATCTTTCCTGGACTGACTGGTTCATCTTTTACCATGGAACAGATAGTAGTTCAAGGTAATCAGTCATTTAGTTAGCAGCCTAGTGCTTCATCCACTATGCAACTAGCATTTGTTATAGCATTCTACTAAGGAAACAAATAAACAAAACTTTTAATGGCTAGAAAGGAAGACACAAAATAACGATTATTTTCATATAATATGTTAAAATTACTCTAAAGTAGAAAAATTAATATGGAGTTGAAGATCCTGAATAAAAATTTATGTTGTTGATTTCCACTGAGTTGAGCATGACTCATAGCGACCCTATGAACAAAAGACCTGAAGACTTTTTATAACTATTGTTGTTTCTCAAAGTTCATAGTTTTTCCAGAGGCAAGTTGTTTAGGAAGTGGATGCCACTCCTACTTCCAAACCTGTTTTAAACTGGGAGCTCCACCAAACATTGTCCACCATGAGTAACCATTACGGCATTTGACACCTCAGTGGCACAAGGTTTAGCATCAGAGCAACCCCAGGTTATCTCAGTACAGCAAACTGACAGAAGAGTGCTGTACCACTTAGAAGAATGTTCTTAAAAAAATATAATAACCAACTGTTAAATACAAAGGCCCTCTACCTTCTTAAAATGTTAGTTACTACAGTTCTAAAGGAATTATTAGGGATTCTGGTGGCATGGGAGTTCTAGTGATCTAGTGGGTAGAGTTGTGCTGCCAAATCAAAGGCAAGAGGTTCAAGTCCACAAGCCATACTGTGAGACAAAGATGGAAAATCTCCTTCTGTAAAATTTACAGCTTCTGAAAACTCACTGTAGGGTCAGCTACAATGCAGCTGATTCACCAGCAATGAGTTAAGTCTGGTGGCATATTCAACAGCAAGTTATGCTATTAGCCCCAAATCCATGCATCTCTAGCAGTTTTAATGCAAACAGTTCCAGGAAAAAGATGGGCAGTCTCCTCTCCTTGTGATTTATAGCACAATAGCATATGAATTTTTATTTTCTGACTCTTACTACATCATGAGAGTGTTCTGGTGACATCAGTTCAAAGGTACACCGTTTGAATGCACCAGCTGTTCTGTGGGAGCTGCTCTGTGGGAGATGCACAGGCAATCTCTACCTGTTTTATTCACCGCCTTTGAAAACTCAGTGGAGTCAGCTGTGGAATGGCTCTGACCTGACAGTACTCAACAGTATCATGAGGAAGCTCTGTTGGCATAGCCCATGCTATTTACAGTGTCAAAAACCCAGTGGAGAGCTATCTATGAGTCACTTCAAACTCAACAGCAATGAGAACACATCATGCACTGAGATAACTGAGTTTAGTGGCTTAAATATTATTCTCTTCCACAAAAATATTGACTGAATTTATATCTGCAGACAGAAAACAATTAAGAATTGCGAACTCTAAGAGGTCATAGGAGGGAATTTTGAGTAAAATTAGTAGGAAATTAATTATTTAACTATCTCAATTCATTGCCATAGTCATGAAACCAAATCATAGTTGATCTACCATTGAGTTTCTGAGGTTCAAATTGTCCATCTTTCTTCTTTAGAGCCACTGGTAGATTTGAAACCTCCAAAGATGTTTAGCTTTATGGTACAATACCTTTAGAACTATGTTACCAAAGTCCCTTTATTTAACTCTAAGTTAGAACAAACATAATGGAAATTTAAAGGAAATTAGGTATTTTCACATAAAATATTTCAGGTTTTTCAAAGTGTAAAATCTTCCTCTTGAAAAAATATGTAAAAGTATATTTCATCACTGGAGGAAATAAATGAAAAATTTTATTACTTTAGAATTCATATATTTGCAATGAAAAAATGTGTTTTCCCAAAATAATTTAGATAGATAATTTTATTAGAGTCAAATTTCCTTTATTAATTAATTGTTATTTTTAGAATATGGAAAATGTCAAACTAAATGAACTACATATGAAATGAAAATATAAAAAAAATCTTTTGAGAATAAAAGGATCATTTTATGTTTATTTTCTATTTGATCTATTTCTAGTCCTCTTTTATCATTAACTTCTTGTTACTTTCATTCTGTAAAAAGACCAAGGGACATGTGGGGATGGCCATATCTGACTTTTAGTAACTCAATAAAGGGGAACAGCACCCACAGTCCAAAACCAATTCTCAGGAGGTCAGGCACATTCCTGATTGCCCCCACACCTGTTTCTACTCATCTCAGCACCAATCTTACTGCTTTACTGGGTTCAAAATCTGATGTGATAGCTCACAGATCACACCATAATTCAGGACGGCACAGGAGAGGAAGACCCTTGATGAGATGGACCAATTCTGTGATTTAGATGGTGGGAATGAGTGTGTCAGAGACTCCAAGGTTGGCACAGGATGGAGCAGTGTTTAGGGTTCTTGTACATAGGGTCACTATGAGTCGCAGGCAACTCGACGGCACAAAACAACTATAGCAGCAGCAGCAGCAGCAACAACAACAACAACAACAGCAGCAGCAGCAGCAGCAGCAGCAGCAGCAGCAGCAGAAGCAGCAGCAGCAGAAGCAGCAGCAGCAGCAGCAGAATACAGCCAGGACAGCTTTCAAAATGTGCTTGGAGTACCTCAGCCTTGAGCTTTCGGCTTTAGGCCAGAGTTGCAAATTTCTCAGGCCCGCCAGTATTGGCTCTCCTCTCCTCCGTCCACCCCACCCCCCAGTCTTCCAACAAACTTGGGGAAAAATTTCTTAGCTCTACTCCAGTGGTATATCAATCCCAAGATCCATTTTGTTTCACATTAGTCTCTGGTTCTCTGTTTCAGCCACTGATGCTGCTGCTGTAAGTCTAGTTGGCACAGTGTCTCTGGCTATGGAGGGCACACATTACGTGCTTGTTTCTTCTTTACTGTTTGTCAGATTCCTGAAGCTGCCTCAGAGTCTGTACAATTTATTGTGGAGAATATAATATCCAGTTGTCTTCTGGACAGGCCAGTACACCCTATTCATATTCCCACTTACCTCCATGACAAAGTAACATTTAATGACTAAGAAAGATGTTTTGGATAAACCCTTAATAGCACATCTTGATTTTAAATGTCTGATATTTTCCTGCCAACAGGGAAATGTTTTTGGTTCCACTGCAATTCTCTTTGGACTATATCACAAGAAATTCACACTAAGTGATTGGTATATGATGTATTGTAAACAGATTGCCTTAATTACTGTCTCCAGGTGTCAAACACCCACCAGAATATTGGGATGAGAATTTCATCAAGTGGTACCACCACCCTATGAGTATTACATTCATTGATTCTCACAGTCTTAAACAGAGATATATACACTCTGCAATAGTGAAAGTTGTTCTAATTACTCATAGACAATAAAAAGTACACAATGGAATAGAAAAAATTCCACTATAAGTGATCCTTCTTGATTGAAAAGTTATCTGGGGCATGGGACAAAAAATTTCTCCCTTTCTACTGCGGATGAAGGACCACAGAAATCTTCTCTTTCCAGTTTCATATTCCAGGAGTTATATGTGCACATATTGCACTGCCTCTGAAAACCCACATAGAGTCAGCTATGAGTCTGTTCCTACTTGATGGTACACAACAACAATGAAAGAAGACTCCTGATAGTATATTATATTAAATATACAGCTATCTTGCATGCTGGAATTCTAACCAAAAGGTCAGGAGTTCTTCTCAAACATCTTTTAAAATTATTCTGTTCAGCTCTCTTAACTCTGCATTCCTTTGACTTCTTATCATTCCAATGCAAGTTTCAGAGAGTCTTTTTAAATTCATTTTGGTCTTTACCCCTTTTATGTTTTAAAGGCGTTTTTGTTTCTTCAACAATGATGTTGTTGATGTCATCCTCCAACACATCTGGTCTTTGGCTATCAATGGTCAGTATGTCAAATCTATTCAAGTGTTTGATTTTGGGTGTTTTGTTTGTTGGGTTTTTTGGGGGGTTTTGGTGTTTTGTTTTGTTTTTTTATTTAGGTGGGATACACTCAAGGTCATATCTTTATTCTCATGAACTTGTTTTAATTTTCTTTAACTTTAATTTGAACTTGCATATGAGTAGTTGGTGGTCTCTTCCACAGGCAGAATCTCATAGACATTGACTGCCAATATTGAGATCCTCTAATGTCCTTTTTAAAGATGAAATCAATCTGATTTCTATGTAGTTCATTAGGTAAAGTCTATGTATACATTTTTGTTTATGATTTAGTTTTATTTTTTTAATATCTGCAATGAATAAATCCTTCATAACACAAAATTTTACCCATTTATCCACTAGGATCCAACTTCACCAAGCTAAAGGGTCACTCACAGGAAGGACCACAGAAACTCTAAATACCATGGCCTGCACATCAGATCCTGTTTGCCTACACAGAGGCTTCCCACCAAGGCTGATTGTAAACAAGATCAGATAGAGTTAATCAGCTTACTATCGATTGCTAATACAATTTAGAAATGTCCAAATGGCCCACCAAGGCTTTCAAGTAAATCACAAACATTTATCTACCAGGATCAAACTTTGTCAAGCTAAAGGCTCATTCACAGGTAGGACCAGACTGGTTATAAATGATAAGTGATGACTGCAATGCAAAAGTATGAAATAATTAAGAAGGAACAGTAGTTGGAAAATATGGTTCTTCGTGAGAGAAATGAGGCTAGAAATAGAATGATTGAATTTTGTATTTACAGTGATTTATTCATTGCAAATTTCTAAGAGACAAAAAAGATTACAAGTGGATATCATCAGAGTGGCTGCATAGGAATGAGACTGACTACATTTGGGGAATCAACTGTTAAAGAAGCTCAATATCAGCAGTCAAACTAGGCCAGGCGCAGACTGTGGGTCAAATAATCTATTACTCATATGCAAGTTTAGATTGAGGCTGAACAAAATGAAAATAAGTCTACCCAGGACATGATCTTGAATCAATTCCATCAGAATTTCATGATCATTTTAAGAATAGATTTGAACCATTGAACACCAATGATAGAAGACCAGACAGATTGTGGGATGCTATCAAGGATATCATCCATGAAGAAAGTAAAAAGGTCATTACATAAACAGAGGAGAAAGGAAAAACCAAAATGGATGCCAGAAGAGATTCTAAAACTTGGACTGGAATGTTGAGAAAGGAAAACATGTTGAAGTAAAAGAGCTGAACAGATAGTTTCAAAGGGCAACTCTGGAGGACAAAGCAAAGTATTATAATGTAACGTGCAGTGAGCTGGAACGGGAGAATAAGAACTTTCTCTGCATTTCGCAAGCTGAAAGAACGGAAAAACAAATGTAAGCCTCTTGTCACAATGTTGAAACATGCTATGGGCAATAAATTGCATGACCAGAAAGCATCAAAATAAGATGGAGAGAATACAGAGTCAATGTACCAGAAAGAATTGATTGACACTGAAAAATTTCTGGAAGTACCATATGACCAGGAACCAATGGTAATGAAAGAGGAAGTGGCAGCTGTTTTGAAGGCATTGGCAAAAAATAAGGCCCGAACTGGTGGGATACCAATTAACTTGTTTTAATTAACAGATGCATCCTCGGATGCACTCACCAGTCTATGCCAAGAAATTTGGAGGATGGCTGTCTGGACAATGGATTAGAAGAGGCACATATCTGTTCCTAGTTCCAGGAAGGGTGATCCAACTGAATGTGGAAATTACTGAACCATATCATTGATATCACATGCAAGCAGAATACTACTGAAGATCATTCCAAAATGGCTGGAACAGAACATAGAAAACTGTCAGACGTTGAAGCAGAGTTTAGAAGAGTCTGTGGCACTGGGGATATTATTACTAATGTCAGATGGATCCTGGCTCAACGTAAATAATACCAGAAGAATGCCATTTGTGTTTTATTGACCAAGCAAAGGTGTTTTACTCTGTGGATCATGGCAAACTGTGGCTGACAATGAGGAGAATTGGAATCCTTGATTGTGCTCATGAGCAGCGTATATGTGGAGCAGGAGGCTGCTGTACGAACAGAGCAGGGGATCATTGCATGGTTTGGAATTGGGAAAGGAGTGCATCAGGGATGTATTCCATCTCCATATCTGTTCAATCTATATGCTAAGCAAATTATCCGAGAAGCTGGTTTCTATGAAGTCAAATGTGGCATCAGGATTGGAGGAAGACTCATCAATAATCTTGTAATGAAGATGACAAATCCTTACTTGCTGAAAATGAGGGGGATTTGAAGCACTTGTTGCAGAAGATCAAATAATGCAGCCTTCAGTATGGATAGCATCTCAAAATCAAGAAAATAATGAATTTTACCACTAGACCAATATGCAGTGTCATCATGGATTGAGTGGAGACTGAAATTGTCAACAGTTTCATCTTCTTTCAATCGACAATAAACACCCTTGGTGCTAGCAGTCAGGAAACAAGGAGACACGTTTCACTGGGAAAATCTGTAGTTAGGGACTTCTCCAAATTATTGAGGATGTCAGTTTGAGGACTAAGGTATGTCTGATTCAGGCCAGTCTTTCTGATTTCTAGCTATGCATTGAGATCTGGATAATGAATAAGGATGACAGGAAAAGAATTATTGCCTTTCAGCTGTGGCATTGAAGAAGAGCACTGAACATTCCATGGATGGCCAAGAAAATGGATATGTCTTGGAGAGGGTGCAGCCAGAGTTCTCTTTGGAGGCAAGAATGATGAGGCTTTGCCTCACATACTTAGGACATCTTGCCAGGAGGTGCTATTCCTTGGAGTGGGACATGATGTTGGGAAGGGTGGAGGGTCGGCAAAGGAGAGGAAGATCCTCAACCAGGTGGGTGAGGGTGGCTGTTGCAATGGGCTCCTGTGTGTCAGGAAGTGCGAGGATGGCACAGGGCAGGTCTAGGCTCAGATCTTTTGTTCATAGAATCACTATCAGCCTTACTCAACATGATGGTACCTAACAACAACAGCTTACAAAATTTTACCAATCAAAATTCTCATGTGTGTAATCAAGGTCATGTTTTCTATCTACTGATCTTTCTTTATTTCCATTTTTTGCATCCCAGTCACCAATTATCATTAATCATTATTGATTGTATGTCCAATCTATTTAGAACTGCAAAAGTTGGTTGGTAGACATTTTCAGTTTCTTCTGCTTTGTTTTCATGGTTGGTGAGAATATTTGAATAATGTCTATAACAACAGGACTTCCGTGTATGTGCATGGATGATACCCTAACATTCATTGAACTGTACTTTCAGAGAGCTTTTTAAATACTCTTTTTCCTCAAGAATGCCATACCATTCATCTTCAGTTTGCCATTTTTAGCATAGTATCTAATATATGTGTCTGATTCAAAATTACAAATACCAATCCATCTCAATATTTTAATGCCTAGGAGGTAAACCTTTATTAGCTCTGTTTCATTTTTGAATTGAAAATGTGAAACAATTTCAATAATTTTCTTTGCATCTGAAAGCTGAACTATGAATAAGGATACTAAAGAAAAAATGATGCCTTTGAATTTATGGTGTTGGAGAATAGTACTGAACCTTCTGCAGACTACTGAAAGAATAAATAGTTATATCTTAAAGAGGTACAGCCAGAGTGGTTCTTGGAGGAAAAAAATGGTAAAGCTTCATCTCACATACTTTGGACTTATTGTGAGAAGAGTCTCTACCTTAAAGAGGTACATCATCCTTGGAAAGGTGGAGGGTCGACAAAAGGGAAGAAAATCTAAACTGGATGGATTGACATAGTGATTGCTGTAATGGGCTCAAGTAAGGATAGCACATAATAGCACAGGGTTCAGATCATAGCATCACTTTGAGTTTTACACAACTTAATAGCACCTAACAACAATAACAACAAAATCCCATAGATTCTTAATTCATGCATTCCATGTTCCAATTGGTATTGGATGTTTGTAGCTGCTTCTTAAAAGAAATTAAAATTTTGAGTTTGACAACAGCAAATGCATGCCCTTCTTAGATAAAAACTTGACACTACACATGTCATTATGGTAAATTCTGATTTTTTGAGACAACTCTTCCCTAGTCTCATGCTGAGTGCTTTTCAACCTGAGGGTCTCATCTTCAACCATTATATTGAACAATGTCCTTCTATTGTCCACAGAATTTTTTAAAGCCTGTTGTTTCAGAAATGAATTAATAACCCTGCTTCTTAGTTTGTTTCAGTCTGTAAATTTTTCTGAAATTTGTCCATCATGGGTGACTTTGTTGGCACTTAAAATCTTAGTGCAAATATAGCAACATACAAGGTATATATTTACACATACTATTTACACCTCTCCAAAATACTGAAGAGAAATTATGTCAGTCTAGGGACTAAAGTGTGCCTAAGCCAGACGATGGTCTTCACAATTACTTGCTATGCAACAAAAAGCTGGACAATGACTAGAGATGCTAGAATTGATGCCTTTGAACTGTACTTCTGGAGAAGAGTATTGAATATATCATGGACTATTAGGAGAACAAACAGGCTTATCCTGGAAAGAGTGAGACCAGGTTGTTCCTTGGAGGCAAGGCTTCTAAAGCTTCATCTGACATACTTTAGACATGTTGCAAGGATGGTCTAATCCTTGGAGAGGGACTTCATGCTTGGTAAGGTGGAGGGACAGCGCAAGAGAGAAAGACCCTTAATGAGATGGATTGATTCAGTGATTTGGTAATGGGGGTAAGTGTGTCTGAGACAATAAGATTGGCACTGGATAGAGCAGAGTTTAGGGCTGTTGTACATAGGGTCGCTTAAAATTGCTTTGTATGAATACAAAATATGTACAATTAGTAAGAAAGACTATATAAGAATTGATAGCTTTGAAATGAATAAACTATGAACTACCAAAACACCAAGCAAATTTATCTCAGTGGAAGTGCAATGAAGGTGCTCCTCAGAGGCATGGATATTGAAACTTTATCTCACATACTTCAGGCATCATGCCAGGAGGAATAGGTCTTTTAAATAAAAAGACATCACAATGGGAACAGTATTTGTTGTTAGGTGTCATCGAGCTGAGTATGACTAACTGAGGCCTCGTGAACAACAGATCTGAACCCTGTTTTATCTTGTGCCATCCTCACCATCTCTGACATCCTTGAACCAATTGCTGGGGTCTTAGTGACAGTCCACCTAGTTGAGGGTTTTCTTCTCTTTCAACAACTGTGCACCATTCTAAGCATGATGCCCCTCTCCAAAGAATAGTTTGTCCTAGCAACATATTGAGAGTATGTGAGACGAAGATTTTCCATCTTTGCCTCCAAGGAGAGCACTCTAGCTGTATTTTCTTCAAGTCATATTTGTTCTTTTGGTAATCTATGGTATATTCAGTACTCTTCTCCAACACCACAGATCAAAGGCATCAATTCTTCATCTGTTATCTTTATTCGTTGTCCAGCTCTAAAATGCATAGCAAGTGACTAAAAATACCTTGACCTGAGTAAGGTGTGTCACTAGTCCTCCAGCTGAAATCTTTGCTCCTTAATTTGGAGAGATCTCTGTCTACAGACTTTCCCAATTCAATGTCTCCTGATATCCTGCCTACTGGTACCAAAGTATTGATTGCAGATTCAAGTAAGATGAAACTGTTGGCAGTTTCAATGTTTTCCCCATCTATCATGATGTTGTGTGTCAGTCCAGTGAAGAGAAATCAAGAAAGGTGTGTGTCTGATTTGTATCTTCTTTCCATACCTACTCGATCTATCTCCTGAGCAGATTATTCGAGAAACTGGAATCTATAAAGAAGAATGGGATAACAGGATTGAAGAAAAACCCATTTTATGCAGATGACACAAACATGCTTACTGAAAGTAAGAAGAACTTGAAGTACTCACTGCAGAAGAGCAAGGAGTATAGTCTTCAGTATCAACTGTATCTCAACCTCAACCAGACAAAATTCTCACCCTGGAAAAAAGCAGAGGGTTAATGTAAAATTAGATTATCAATAAGATGGATAGGCACAGTCATTGGGCTTAAGTGTGGTCAGGAGATTTTTTTAGGATGGCACAGGTTTCCATCTGTTATTTATAGGGTTACTGAGTTCTGGTGGTCTAAAAGCAAGAAGCTGTGCTACAATCCTGAAGGCACGCAGTTCAAAGGCACCAGCCAATCCACAAAAGGACAGGCAATCTCCTCCCGCTCAATTAATTGCCTCTGAAAACCCACTGAAGACTCAGTAATTGCTTGGTTCTGACACTATGGTACACAACAAAAACAACAATTCATCATAATCTACTGTGGTGCATCTAAAAACAACTTATTACTGGTTCCTCTAAATTGTCACTCATTAAATAAATATAGACCTTTGATGAACAGTAATGAATAATTTTGGTGAAATCCTAATTTCTGAAGTCATTCTCTATTCAAGTTTGGTTTGGAGTTTTGTTTTCTTTATTCTTTCATATCTGCTCATTAATAATTTTTAAAATCTAAATCTCAAAGCTATACCTTTTAAATCCTTCTAAGAACTTTATGACTTTAATTTTATATGTAAAGCTCATGGATACATTCTTAAAAAAATGTTTGCTCATATTGGTTTCCATACAAAATCTGTATACATGTGTTTCAAGCTTTCCTTCATTCACACTGACTTTCCTTCATTAACATTGTGTTTCAGGGAGCTCTGGTGGCCTACTGGCAAGAAACTGCACTGCAGTCACAGAAGTGTGCAGTTCGAATCCACCAGATGCTCTCTGCTGGAGAAGGAGGAACAATCTCCTCCTGTACCAGTCAGACCCTATTTGACAGTACACACACAAAATAATAAAATAAATAAAAAATAACATTGTGTTTCATAAAATCATACCCATACACTGTGTTTTATAATATTAATTACCACTGAACTATACTCACCATTACCTCATTTTGTCATGTCTTTGCTGAATCTTTCCCATTTCCTTTACCTTCTCCTGCCACTCAACAGATTGTGCAACCCTATGATTTCTCTCTTGTCTACTGTCACTGTTCTGCTTCCACCCTTTCTCACCTTGATCTCCCATACATGTTTTACTAATTATTCTCCTATTTTTATAATAATGGCCTTATGTAGAATCTATCCTTATGAGACTGAGTTCACACAGCATAATGCTCTCCTGTCTCTCCCAGGTTATGCAGTATTTTTTTAAACCATTATTTCTGAGTGAGGTATAGTAGTCCATCATGTGAACGTAGCATACTATCTCAATCCCTTTATTTGTGGTTGGATATTTGGATTGTTTCCATGCTCTTGTGATTGTGAATAATGGTGCTTTGAACATTGGTGTACAAATCTCCATTTCTGTCACTCAGTTCTAATTCCTTGGGTATATTCTTAGTGGTGGAATAGCTGGGTCATGTGGAGTTTCCATGGTTAGCTTTTTGAGTAAATGCTAAACTGCCTTCCAGAGTGACTGTACCATTTTTATAATCCCACCAACAATGTATGAGAGTTCAAAACTCTCTCCACATCCTCTCTAACAGTTACTGATTAGTGTCCTATTAAAATCTACCAGTGATACTAGGATATAAGATGGTATCCCAATGTAGTTTTGATTTGCATCTCTCTTATTGCCAGTAATTTTGAGCATTTCTTCAAGAGTCTGTTGGCCATCTGAACGTTTTCCTCTGTGAAAAATCTCTCCATGTCTTTTACTCATTTTTATTTGCGTTTTTGGTCCTTTTCATCTGGAGGCCCAGGAGTATACTGTAAACTTTGTTATGATACCCTTGTCTGAGATGGTATTGCCAAATGCTTTTTCCCAATAAGTAGGTTTTCTTTCATCTCATTGGAAAAAGGGTTTTTTTATGCACACAGGGATTTATTCTTTGGAAGGTCCCATTCATCAATTTTATCCTCTCCAGATGGTACATTTCTGGTTCTACTAGTCAGCATCTTTATACAATAAGCTGGGCCTTCTAAGCTTGGTCCCATTTTGTTTCTTGTGGTCTTTATGGTTTGCTTACTTTCAGACCTCTAATCCACCTTGAGTTGGGTTTGGGTGTTTGTTTGGTTTTTATTTTGTTGTTAGTTTGTTTTGCTTTTTTTGTTTATGGTGTGAGATATGGATCCTACATCAACTTTCTGAAGGTAGCAGTCCAGTTTTGCCAGCACCATTTGTTGAAGAAGTTGTCATTTCCCTATTTGAATATTCATTTACCATAGATAATGGGTTAATTTCTGGGCACATCAGTTTTGTTCCATTGGTCTATATGCCTGCCATTGTACCAGCACCACACTGTTTTGATTATTATAGCAGTAGTTCCTTTTGACATCAGAGAATGCTGTTTTCCACTTCATTTTGTTGTTCAGAAGTGCTTTGTTTTATTCATTTTTTTAATTAAGATTTTAATGAAAGTTTATAAAGAACTTGAGTTTCCAATCGTTCATTGTTGCACATTTTCTTCCTTGTCCCACCTCCCACCCAGATCACATTTTGCTTTGGGAAAATCTTCTTTCATTGCTATACAGTTGCCGCCACCACTCCCACTCTCACCACGCCAGACCACTTTACTATGCAGCTCTTATTCTGGACTCATGTCATGCCAATAATACCTAATCATATATTCCTCTTATGTACGTACATAAAATTGTAGTTATGTACAATTAATTGGCAAATACCTATGGCTAACCCTTAAGCAAACCTGGGAGAACATGGCCTCCGTCTCTTCCCTCTTCTCCTTCCTGGCTTGAAGCCCTCTGCTGCCGCCTTAAACCCTAGGCCAAGCCTGGCTTGCCTGGCTCCTGGAGGTTCTCCCAGGTTTGCTCTGCCCAGGGTTGCTATGACCTGGTAAGCAGAGAGAGCATGGTGCTGTTTGGGCAGGTGTTGTGGCAGTTTTCAGACGCGAAGGACTACTCTGCCTCCAGGAGCCAGGCAAGCCAGGCTTGGCCTAGGGTTTAAGGAGGCAGCAGAGGGCTTCAAGCCCAAAAGGGCCCAGTCTGTCACTGTTTTCATTCAGACATTCCTCTAGGTCGTATAGCCCTGGTGTACAAGTTGCCGTACCGCGTTCACTTTTGGTTGCTGTGAGGCTCAACACTGTGACACTGATGCGTCAAAGGCATTAATGGTTGGCTACCCAGTGCAGACAGAGAGTGGGGTGGAGCTCTCGGATTAAAACAAGCTTGAAAGGAGGAGTGGCATCCACTTCCATAATAGCTTGCCTCCGGAAACTCTATGAACCTGGAGAGAGGATGAAAGGCACCCAAGCTTCGAGCACTCTCCTTCATAGGATCACTATGAGTTGCCAGCGACTCAACGGCACTTAACAACAACAACCACCCTTAAGCAGGTGTTTAGAGGCAGTATATCACACAGAAGGTGATTGTCCGTCTTTCTCTCATGCTCTTACAGTTGTTGTAAGAAATTAATACCAATTCATTCTTTGCATGTGGACATTTAATTTTTCAGTACTATGTATGGAAAATACTGTTTCTTCTTCGTTGAGTATACTTGTCATACTTTTCAAAACCCTTTAACCATGGACATATGGTTTATTTCAATATCTTCATAAACAAATATAAATCATCTTGACATTAATGTTAATACAACAATTTAACATATATAGAATCCTGATATAAATTCTCATGATATCAGTTTAACACATTTCCTACACTGTTTTACACATGAGTTCTGGTTGCCTACTGGTAAGAAATTGCTGCAGTCCAAAAGATATATGGTTCAAATCCACCATCTTCAGATGCTCTTCAGGAGAAAGATGAGCAGTCTCCTCCTGTGTCATTAACTGACTTTGAAAACCAGCTGAAGAGTCAGCTATGGGTTGGTTCTAACTTGACAGTATGCAAAATTAAAAACATTATTTTTAAATTATTTCTTGTTGTTTTAATAGGTGTTTATGTTTACACACATAAAATATTGGATCATGTTGGTTGATTTATTTTGAAAAGTCATTATAGATTATAAAAATGGGAAATTTAATATGTACTGATTTTTAAAATAGATTGCTATTAATTCTGTTAAATAATAATTTATGAGTTATGAAGGATTTACATTAAATATGAAGATAATAATCATTTAATGCACTTGAATATATAAATAATTAAATTGATAAAGAAAATATAAACTTTTACTGTAAAATATTACTAGGTAATATTCATAAAGTAGAATTTCCATTTCTCTCAATGAAAGGAACAAATTACTCTCTTCCAAAATGTCTAAGTAGGAGCAGAAAAAGGTATATAAGGGAACAGGACCGTAGGTGTCTCTGAAAAAGCTAGAGGGAATGAGTACAGCATAGCCCCTCACCACCACAGAACAGAAAGTAGATAAAAAGTCCAGCTCCATAGTGTCTATAGAGACCTATCAATAGCAAGAGGTTCTTTTATTCATTGCTGACTCACAGGCTCACAATTATGGTACCAACGATGGGCTTTAATAGGGAAGGAAGTTGAAGAGTTGAAGAGGCAAAGAATATCACAATACCACCCAAAATAAGTCCAGGTTTTAGCCCAACAGTTCCAAGTCACAACTCTTCAGTTAGTCCAGGCTCCAGTTTCAATTCAGCAAGAAAGCAAGAAGCTTTTACTTCCATCACCAAAGGCAAGAACAGCAAAATCCAGCTGTAGCCAGGACAAATGCAAGACCCCTCAGGTCATACCTTGTGTTTTATCCACAGAAATGCCACAGTCTCTCTATCACGAGGGCCTCAATCTCACCAGGGTCTTGATGCCACAAACTTTGCTCACCTAAATTCTTTTTTCAAGTTGTCCTCATTTCAAAATTTGCTGTTCAGTGTGGGAAGTATTTTTTTCCTTATCCTAGTCCCATAGTTGATGTTGATTTGGAAGACCGTGCTGGTTTCCAAGACCATATATCTGCAGTTAAGGTAGCTAGAGATCAGAGGTGGCTAACTAATGGCTTTAAAAAGCCTTCTTTTAAGCTAAAACCATACAAGGTAATAAAATATATTACTTTTTGAAAAGTTATGTTCCTAGAGTTCATTGCTTTATGTGCTAGAGCTGTGGTTTGCCAATAAACACTCACTGTCTTTCATTCTTTTTGAATGAGAGACTTTTGTCTCTTGTGTTCCTCTTCCAAATTCAAGCACAAATTCAAAAGAACAAGTATTAATATGCCCTTTATCGCTAATGTTCCATTCGGGTTTACTGGAATGATGATTAAATATCTTAATTTCAAATTCTTCTGTAACAATAGAGTTATTTTGGAGACAGAAATTTATTTTCTCATGATTCAGGAAACTCAGCATCAGAATCCAGCACATTGGGGAAAACACTTTATCTCTATTCACTAATAGCAGAGAAGAAATCCTTTTCTCAGGTTCTTTATTGTTCTTTGCATTTATCAATTCTTTACTTTTCTATTATTTTAGTTGTTGTTTTTGTTTTAATGTAACAATGAGTAGGCTATGACTCATATCAACTCAACAAACAATAGTTCTTAACCTTATTATATCCTGAGCCAACAGCAACTGCTCTGACACATTTGACTGCATTGCCAGAGGCACTATATCAGTCCATCTCATCCAGGGTCTTAATCTTTTGTGCTGACCTTCTACCCTTCCAATTATGGTATCCTTCTCCAAGGATTAGTTCCTCCTGACAAAATGCCCAAAATATGTGAAATGGAGCTTCAAAATCCTAATAATGGTTTTATCTTCCCCAGAACAGACCTATTTGTTCTCTTGTCTGTCCACAGTATGTTCAGTACTTTTCCCCTGCACCACATGTCAAAGACATCAATTCTTCTGTCATCTTTATTAATTCTCCAGCTCTCAGATGGATATAAAGCAACTGAGAAGACCATAACCTGGATCAGGTACTTCTTTAGCACTATAGAGATTTCCTTGACAGTAAATTTTCCCAATGCTACTTGTCTTTTTACTTCCTGACTGTTGGTGCCAAGAATTTTTATTGTGGATCCAAGCAAGATCAAGTCATTAAAATGCCAATCATTTCTCTCTGTATCATGATACTGCCTGTTGGACCAGTGGTGAAGATCTTTGTTTTCTTGATTTTAATGGGTAATCTATATTGAAGGCTACAATATTTTACCTACAGAGTTTGACAGCAAACACTTCAAGCCATTTTTAGTTTAAGTGAAGAAGTCATCTGCATAATGAAGGCTGTTGATGAGTCTTCCTTCAAACCTGATTATTTCTAAAGTCCAGCCTCCTGAATGATCTGTTTGGCAAAAGATTGAAAATGTACAGGAAAGTGTTACATTCCTGACACATTCCTCTCTTGATTTTGAACCATTCAGTTTTCCCTTACTCTGTTTAAAAACCGTTTCCTGGTTTCACATAAGCAAACCCAGGTTTTCTGGGATTCTCAGTCATAACAATGTTAGCTGCAATTCGTTGTAATCTACACAGCCAAAAGTTACTGTATATTTGATACAACACAAATAGATATCATTCTGGTACTCTCTGTGTCTGGCCATGATCCATTTAGCATCAGCAATGATACATTCACTCCACAGACTCTTCTAAATCCAGCTTATTCTCTATCAATATGTAATTCTAATCAATTTTTACATTTTTTTTTATTCTTCAGCAAGGTTTTGCTTGCATGTAGTATTAGTGATCTTGTTCATTAATCTCCACATTCTGTAGGGCCACTCTTTTTGGGATTGGAAATAAATATGAATTGCTTCCAGTCAGTTGGCAAATTATCCCCTAGATTTCCCAGGACAAATTGGTGAGACTAGCCAGGGCTTCATCTATTTGCTATAATATCACAAATTTTAGTCCTTCAATTCCTGGGGACTTATTCAATAGTAGCTGATATAAATAAATAAATAGCCAGTGTTGTACTGTTTTATGTTTTATAATCATAAAATATCTTCAAGTAAATGAGTTGACATAGGTGCTACAACAATGACATTGGCCATAGTAGAGATTACAAATCTAGAACATGATTGGGTGAAATTCCTTTCTCTTGTCCATAGAAAGCTGTCATAAATAACATATCAAAGTATGGTACTTCTGCACACAACTGTGTCAAGAAGTAGGATATGATCATGATTCAATAGGGTGTGTGTGTATGTTGTTATTAAGGGCCATGGAATCATAGACAACTCATAGTGACGCTGCTAATGAAAGACCTGAACAACTGGATAACTTTCATCATTTCTCTGAGTTCATAGAATTTTCTGAGGCAAACTATTTCGGAAGTGAATGCCACTCCTTCTTCCAAGTCTGTTTTAATCTGTCAGCTCCATCAAACACTGTGCACTATGGGTAACCATTATCACATTTGACACAACAGTATTTAGAATCACAACAACCATAAGTTACCTCTGTGCAGCAAATTGACAGACTAGTGCTATATCAATTAGAAAAATGTTTAACCAAAACCAAAACCAGGCCTGAGGGCTGTAGATTAAAATTACCCACCTTTGGCTTGGTAACATAATTTTCTATCTGGTAGGTCAACAGAGTTCTCTCTATGACTCACAGCAATTCCATGAGCAACAGATCTAACCTTTGCCCTATCTTATGCCATCCCCATAATCTGAGACATCCTCAAGCCCATTGTTACATTCACCATATCAGTCCAGCATGTTAAGAATCTACTTTCTTTTCTAAATGTTCAAAATTCCTAGCTCTAAGAGAGATGAAAATCAAAACTATAAGATATTATCTCACCCCAAAAAAGAATAGCAAAGTTTAACAGAACAGCATGCAACAAATGGTGGTGAGGCTGTGGAGAAACTGGAACACTTACTCACTGTTGGTGGGAGTATAAAATGGTACAGCCTCTATGTAAGGCTGTACGGCTCTTTCTCAAAAAGTTGAAAATAGAAATAACATTTGACATGCAATTTCACTACTAGGAATTTACCATAAAGAAACCATAACTGCCACCCAAACAGATGTATGCACACCCATGTTTATTGCTGCTTTGTTCACAATAGCAAAGAACTGGAAACAACCCAAGTGCTCATCAACAAATGAATGGACAGAGAAACTCTGGTATATTCACACGATGGAATATTATGCAGCTTTGAAAAACAAGGAATTCATGAAATATTACGCAAAATGGATGACCCTAGAGGACATTATGCTGAGTGAAATATCTCAGTCAAAAAAGGACAAATATTGCATAG
Organism: Elephantulus edwardii; assembly: GCF_000299155.1. Classification (NCBI taxonomy): domain Eukaryota; kingdom Metazoa; phylum Chordata; class Mammalia; order Macroscelidea; family Macroscelididae; genus Elephantulus; species Elephantulus edwardii. Next base: position 5,370,806 of record NW_006399784.1, on the reverse strand, counting down.
GGCCATTATTGTAAAATGAGATTAACACCAGGGTTGAGGGAAGACAGAAAAGGAGGGGGGAAATGATGTATATTGCATTGAAACAGATGAAGGAGAGAACTGTTTAAAAGGGATAAATGAATGGGTATTCTTGTCATTACAGAAGTCCAGAATGAAGGCTGTATAGTGGAGTGGACTTTGGGGGAGGGATTGCATAAATATGAGTTTTTCTTTTTATTTTTGAAAAGAGTGAATTAGAGGGATTGGACAAGGAGAAAAGTACAATAATGAATGACCAGAGACCCTAAGTCTCTGTAAACTTTCATTAAAATTAATTTAAAAATTAAAAAAAGAATCTTCTTTAAACTTCCACTTCTCTCAACCTGATGTCATTTTCCAAGGATTGTATACATAACTGTTGTTTGTTGTTGATAAGACTAAAGACAACTCATACGAACCCTATGAATGTGTAACTTATTGTTTGTGTAACTTTTATCGTTTCTCAAAGTTCATAGAATTTCTGGAGGAAAGCTATTTCAGTAGTGGATACCACGCCTGTTTCCAAGCCTATTTTAATCTGAGAGCTCCACCAAATACTGTCCACTAGGATATGTAAATATTATATATAAGAATTTTACATAAGCATTTTATATATTTTATATATATATACACATATACATGTATATATACATATATCTACATTATACATACATACATACTATGTGTGTGTGTATATGATGTTGGCAGAAAACAGTACCAGAAGAATGTCTATCTGTGTGATTATGCAAAACGCATTTGACTATGTGGAACACAAGAAATTGTGGCTAACATTGAGGAAGATGGGAATCCCAAAACACTTGATTATGCTTATGTGAAACCTATACATTGACCAGGAAGCAGTCTTCAGAACAGAGCATGGAAATATTGCATGGTTCAAAATCATGAAAACAGTGTGTCAGGGATGCATCCAGTTTCCCCTACTTTTTCAATCTATATGCAGAACAGATTATTTGAGAAGCAGGGCTTTATGGGGAGGAATATGGCATCAAGATTGGAGGTAGATGCATCAACAAACTACGTCATGCAAATAACACAGCCTTGCTTCTGGAGCTGTAGAAGACCTGCTCAAGGAATGCAGTGTTCAGTATGGATTGAAGCTTACTATCAAGAAGATAAAAATTCTCACCACTGGGTCAATTGGCAACATGATGATAGATGGAGAAAAGATTGAGGTTTTTAACAATTACAGCTTGCTCGGCTACACAGTAAACACTCTTGGCACGAGCAGTCAGGAAATCTAAATGCAAATTGCACTGGGAAAATCTGCTGTCAGAGACCTCTCCAGAGTACTGACAAGCAACACTGTCAGTCTAGAGACTAAGACGTGCCTGATTCAGGCCATAGTCTTCATAATTACTTGTTGTGCTTCAAAGAGTTGGACAATGACTAAGGGTTACAGAAGAAGAATTGATGCCTTTGAATTGTGGTGCTGGAGAAAAGTCTTGAGAAAAGAATTGAGTCATAGACTGTCAAGAAAACAAATAGATTTTGGAGAGAATAAAACCAAGGTTCTTCTTGGAGGCTAGAATTTTGGAGCTCTATCTCATATATTTTGGGCACGTGGCCAGGACAGACCTGTCCTTGGAGAAGGAAATCAAGCTTAGAAGGGTGAAGAGACAATACATGAGAGATCCCAGATGAAATGAACTGATACGGTGAGAGGGGCAATGGGAGGTGGTGTGTCAGATTAGTGATACTGGCTAAGAACAGGGCAGAGTGCAGAGCTACTGTACATAGGGTCACTAACTGTTGTAGATTGTAGGTGGTTTGACAGCAACTAACAACAACTCTCTCTCGTGCGTGTATGTTTATGTATATGTGTATATGTATACATATGTGTATGTATACGTACATATGTATACATAGGTATGTATGTTTATGTGTATATGTATACATATGTGTGTTTATGTATATGTGCATATGTATACATGTGTGTATGTTTATGTATATGTGTATATGTATGCATATGTATATGTATGCGTGTGTGTTTATGTATATGCATATATGTATACATATGTGTGTTTATGTATATGCATATATGCATACACATGTGTGTTTATGTATATGTGTATATGTACACATATGTATATGTATGCATGTGTGTTTATGCATATGCATCTATGTATACATATGTGTGTCTATGTATATGTGTGTATGTATATATATGTGTGTGCTTATGTATATGCGTATATGTGTACATATATGTGTGTTTGTGTATATGTGTATATGTATGTATATGTGTGTGTTTATATGTATATATATGTGTTTATGTATATGTGCATAGGTATACATATGTATGTGTCTATGTATATGCATATATGTATACACATGTGTGTTTGTGTATATGTATACATATGTGTGTTTGTGTATGTGTATATGTATACATGTGTATGTTTATGTATATGTATACATGTGTGTATGTATATGTGTATATGTATACATATGTGTGTATATGTATACATATGTGTGTGTATACACACACATACATGCACACGCACACACACACACACACACACATATATATATATATATATATATATAATCTGTCTATCTATGATCCAAGAATCCATGAAGCCTTAAAAGAAGATTGAAAGAATATACTGAGTCACTGTATACAAAGGAATTGGCAGACACAGAAGAATTTAATGAAATAACATATGGGTGATGAAGAAAGAAGACCAGGCTGCTTTGAAGGAAATAGCAAAAACATAAGGCCCCAGGAATAGATGGTATACCAATTAGCATATTTCAGTTAACAGATGCTGCCCTGGATGGGCTCAGGCAGTGCCAAGAAATCTGGAGAAAAACCACTTGACTAACTGCCTGGAAGAGATCTATATTTGTTCACATTCCAAAAAAGGGTGACCCAACGGAGTGTGGAAACTATAGAACAATATCATTTATTTCACATACAACAAGATTTTACTGAAGTTATCCAAAAACGACTGAAACAGCACATCACCAGAGAAATGACAGAAGTCCAGGCTGGGTTTAGAAGGGGTCATGGTACTAGGAATATTGTAGCTGATGTTAGATGGATCTTAGCTGAAAGGAGAGAATACCAGAAGAATGTCTATCTGTGTTTCATTGATTATGCAAAGGTATTTGACTGTGTGGATCATAACAAACTGTGGCTGACTCTGAGAAGAATGGGAATCCCAGAACACCTGATCATGCTAATGTGAAACCTATACTTGGACCAAGAGGCAGTCATCAGAACAGAGCAAGAAAGCACTGCTTGGTTCAATATTGGGAAGGGCGTGCACCAGTGATGTGTACTCTATACTTTTTCAACCTGTATGCAGAACAGATTATCTGAGAGGCTGGGCTTTATGAGGTGAGATGTGGCATCAGGATTGGTGGAAGATCTATCAACAGCCTGTGTTATGCAGATGACAACCCTGCTTGCTGAAACTGAGGAGTACCTGAAGCACTTGATGCAGAGGGTCAAGGAGTGCAGCCTCTAATATGGATTGAGGCTCAATGTCAAGAAGACAAAGATTCTCACCACTGGACCAGTTGGCAGCATCAGGATGGATGGTGAAGAGATTGAGATTGTTCACAGCTTTAGTTTGCTTGGCTCCACAGTCAACACTATTGGCCTCAGTCGCCAGAAAATTAAAAGATGTATTGAGATGGGAAAGTCTGCTGTTAGGGACCTCTCCAAAGTACTGAAGAGCAATGGTGTCTCTCTGGAGACTAAGATGTGTCTAATACAGGCCATGGTCTTTGATCACTTGTTATGCATCAGAGAGTTGGGCAATGACTAGGGAGGATAGAAGGAGAATTGATGTCTTTGAGCTGTGGTGCTGGAGAATAGTATTGAGGGTACCATGGACTGCTAGGAAAACAAACAGATTCATTCCGGAGAGGGTTAAACCAGGCTGGCTGCTCCTTGGATGCAAGGATTCTGAGGCTTCATCTAACATATTTTGGACATGTTTTAAGGAGGGACTGGTCTTTGGAGAGGGACATCATTCTTGGTAGGGTGGAGGGACAGCGCAGGAGGGAAGGCACTCTATGAGGTGGATTGATTCAGCGACTAGGGTGATCGGGATGGGTGTGTCGGAGATAGTGCAATTATCACAGGACAAAGCAGAGTTTAGGGCTGTTGTACATAGGGTTGCTGTGAGTCGCAAGCCACTCAATGGCACATAATAACAAACAACAACAAGATGGAAAAGATATGGCGATAGGATGCATCCCTGTCATATACCTTTCATGATTTTGAAACATGCAGTGTTTCCTTGTTTTATTCTGACAATTACCTCCCGTTACAGGTATAGGTTTCACCTAAACACAATCAAGTTTCTGTGGTATCCTTTCTTCTCAAAGTTAGCCACATTTTATTGTGATACACACAGTCAAATACCTCAGCATAGTCAATGAAACACAGATAAACTCTGTTTTCAGCTAAGAAGACCCTTTATAAGGTGGATTGATTCAGTGACTGGAGTAATGGAGGTGGGTGTGTTGGAGACAGTGAGACTGGCATAAGACAGAGCAGGGTTTAGGGCTGTTGTACTTAAGGTCACTATGAGTTGCAGGTGACTTGATGCCACACAACAACAACAACAACTTTCATCTAATTTTGGCGATAACATCTCTATTGCAATGTCCTTTTCTAAACCTAACCTTCACATCTGGCATTTCTGTGTTGACGTTCTGTTCCAGTCGATTTTGGGTAATTTTAAGTATGATGTTGTTTGTATGTGGTATTAATGATATTGCTCAATAATTTCCAAACTCTGTCTTGTCAGTTTTTGTTATTTTGGGTTTTGGGGTTTTTTTGGTTTTTTTAATGGAAGTAAATATTCTCTTTTCCAGTCAGTTGGCCAGGTGGTTGTCCCCCAGATTTCTTGGCATATGTTGGTGAGTGGATTAAAGACAACATCTGTTTGTTGTAATTTGTCAATTGGTATGCCATCAATTGGGTCTTCTTTTAGCCAATTCCTTCAGAGCAGCGTGAACTTTTCCTTCATCACCATATGTATAGCATGTGTTGTTTCATGAAATTCGTCTATGTCATTCAATTCTTTTTGGTATAGTGACTGTGTGTTCTCACTCTTCCATCTTTTTTTGATGCTTGTTGGGTCATTCAACTTTCTGCCCACAGTATCCTTAAAAATTTCAGCTCGAGGCTTTAGTTTGTTCTTAAGTTTCTTCAGCTTAAGAAATGCCAGAAGAAGAAGTGGGGGGGGGGGAAGAAATGCCAAAAGAGTTCATCCCTTTTGATTTTCCACCCCAGCTCTTTGTACATTTTTGGTTATAATTTTGTCTTCCCGTGGGGCCCTTTCTCTTTGGTTTTGCTTCTCGGTGCGCTAAAGCAACACTCAGAGTCTCTTCTGACATCCATTTTTGTCTTCCCTTTTCTTTGTAATGACTTTTGCATTCTTCGTGGAGGACATTCTTGATATCTTCCCTCAGCTCATCTGGTCTTTGCTCATTGGTATTCATCCGCTGAAACCTGTTCCTGAGATGGTCTTTCAATTCATAAGTAATAGAATCAAGGTCAAATTTTGGTTTTTATGAATTTTATTTGATTTTCTTTAGCTTCAGTTTGAACTTATGTACAAGTAGTTAATCTAAAAATAACATCTGACCTAGATTTCACAACTGATATTGAGCTTGTCCAGTGATTTTTTTCCGACATATGTAATCGATCTGATTCCTGTGTAGGCCTTTAGGTGAGGTCCAGGAGGATAGCTGTACTTTGTGTTTCTTATAAAAATATTTACAATTAATAAATCATTGATTGCTGAAAATTCTTTCTTTCCATCTCCAGCCTTATTTCTCTTACTAAGTCCATGTTTCCCAACTACGAATCCTACTTCTCCATTTCCAATTTTATGTTCTAGTCACCTATTATAATTAGTGTGTCTTTGTTGTATGTTCAATCAATTTCCAACTGCAACAGTTGGCAAAAGTCATCTATTTGTTCTTCTCTGGCTCTGATTATTGGTGCATAAATTTGAATTAAAATGGTATTAATAGGTCTTTCTTGTATGTGATGGTTATTATCCTGTAACTCACTACAAGGTTTTTCAAGATGGTTCTAAAAAATGGCCTTTTAACTGTGAATGTGACTCAGTTTTTTCCCTCACCTTTTCATTTCCAACATAATAGATCATATGATTGTCTTATTCAAAATGTCCCACGCCATTTAATATCATTTCTTCAGTACCTAGTATGTCAATACTTATATATTGTATTTCGACTGTGTAGATCATAGCAAACTATGGCTGACTCTGAGAAAAATGGGAATCCCAGAACACTTGATCGTTCTAATGCGAAACTTATACTTGGACCAGGCGGTAGTCATCAGAACAGAGCAAGGGAACACTGCATGGTTCAAAATTGGGAAGGGTGTATGCCAGGGATGCATCCTATCTCCATACCTTTTCAAACTATATGCAGAACAGATTATCCGGGAGGCTGGACTCTATGAGGAGAAATGTGGGGTCAAGATTGGTGGACAATTTATCAACAATCTGCGTTATGCTTGCTGAAACTGAAGAGGACCTGAAGCGCCTGCTGCAGAGTGTCAAGGACTGCAGCCTACAATATGGATTGAGGCTCAATGTTAAGAAGACAAAGATTCTCACCACTGGACCAATTGGCAGCATTAGGATGGATGGTGAAGAGATTGAGATTGTACACAGCTTTAGTTTGCTTGGCTCTGTAGTCAACAGTCTTGGCACCAGCAGCCAGGAAATTAAAAGGTGCATTGCCATGGGATAGTCTGCTGTTAGGGATCTCTCCAAAGTACTGAAGAGCAATGGTATCTCTCTGGAGACTAAGGTGTGTCTGATATAGGCCATGGTCTTCACAATCACTTGTTATGCATCAGAGAGTTGGACAATGACCAAGGAGGATAGAAGGAGAATTGATGCCTTTGAGCTGTGGTGCTGGAGAAGAGTATTGAGAATACCATGGACTGCTAGGAAAACGAACAGATTTGTCCTGGAAAGGGTTAAACCGGGTGGCTCCTTGGAGGCAAGGATTCTGAGGCTCCGTCTAACATACTTTGGACATGTTGTGAAGATAGACCGGTCCTTGGAGAGGGACATCATTCTGGGGAGGGTGGAGGGACAGCGCAGGGAGGAAGGCCCTCTATGTGGTGGATTGATTCAGTGACTGGGATAATTGGGATGGGAGTGTCAGAGACAGTGTGATTGGCACAGGACAGAGTGGAGTTTAGGGCTGTTGTACATAGGGTCACTATGAGTCGGAAGCAAATCGACGGCACATAACAACAACAACAACAACAACAACAACATTTCTTCCTTAACAATCTCCAATTTTCCTACATTCATACTTCTCAGATTCTACCTTTCAATCATTAGGGTCTGTTTGTAACTGTTCTTCTTCTTTTCTCATTTCCAACGTGAAAGCTCAGACTCCACTACCCTATCTGCTAGTCTAACTTATGTGTGTTCTGCTCTACATAGTATTCCAGAAGGCCTGTTATTTCAGAGTGGATGGCCAATACTTCTCCTTAGCCTTTCTTAATTTGGGTGCTCAGCTTTAGAGCAATATTTGACAGATAAGCATTTGATAGACAGAAGAGCTAATGATAATATTCAGGTAACAGATCAGGTGTTGGTCATGGGGGCCCACCACTTCAGCATATGTGTTGTTTTACCCTCACCGTACCCTGCCAGAATCAATTTCCTCTACTGACCCTTTATTGGATTCTCAAACTATGCATCTAATGGGAGGAGGGTGTCTTTCTTTTCCTGTAGAGCTACCTTTGGCTTAATAATACAAATACTTATGCATTATGTCACATGTCAGCATAACTTCTTGATTCATATGCGACTAACTCTAAGAAGAATGGGAATCCCAGAATATTTGATTGTGCTTATGCAAAACTTATACATGGACCAGGAGGCAGTCATCAGAACAGAGCAAAGAAACACTGAATGCTTAAAAATCAGGAAAGGTATACAAGAGGGATGCACCCTATCTCCATATCATTTTAATTTATATGCTGAACACATCATCAGGGAGGCTGGGCTCTTTGAAGTGTAATGTGGCATCAGGAGTGGAGGAAGACTCATCAACAATCTGTGATATGCAGATGACACAATCTTGCTCGCCAAAACTGAAGAGGATCTGAAGCACTTACTGCAAAAGGTCAAGGACTCTACCCTCCAATATGGATTGAAGCTTAACATCAAGAAAACAAAGATACTCCACACTAAAACAGTTGGCAGTTATGTGATAGATGGTTAAGAGATTGAGATTGTTAAATGCTGCTGTCAGACATCTCTCCAGAGAACTGAAGAACAATGATGTTAGTCAGACTAAGGTGAACTGTTGTGGAATGTTGGGGAGGAAGGGAGGCTCTCTGACCAGGACAGATTGCCTAAGTTCCAGATAAATGCAAGCCTCCTAATGGCCTTTAATACGGGGTAGAGAAAGCTCCCCTGTGTTTGGGTGTACCGACTTGAAAAAGCCAGGAAAACCTGGAAAGATGGCTGCCACGTCTGTTGAGCTGGGAGTGGTCCACATGAAGCTGAAGTTTTTCTAACCAATCTGCATGTCCCACATCTATAAGCCCACCCTATCCTGTCTTCCTATTTACATGTTTGTATATAAGTGCACTTCAAATGTCAATAAAATTGAGGTGGATTGACTCTCTGATCCTCCCCTGGAGTGGTGTATCTCTGTCATGCTTACCATCATCAGGTATCACTGTTATGTTGCCAGAGAACAGACAAAGACAGTGAACCTGATCCAGGCCATGGTATTTGTAATTACTTGCTAATGCATCAGAGAGCTAGATAATGACTAGGATGATATTACAAGAATTGATGATTCTCCGTTGTGGTGCTAGAGAAGAGTATTAAATATGCCATGGGCTGTTAAGAAAACAGTTTCCTCCTGGAGAGGGTGAAATCATGTTGCCTCTTGGAAACAAGGAGTTTGAAGCTTCATATGACATACTTTGGGTATGTTGCAAGGAGGAACAAGTCCTTAGAGAGGGACATCATGCTTGTAAGTTTGGAGGGTCAGCAAAAGAAAGGAAGACCCTGGATGAAATGGATTGATTTGATAACTGGAGAAATTGGGGGATGTATGTTAGAGACAATGAAGTTGGCTCAAGATAAACAAAATTTCAGGCTATTGTACATAATGTTGCTATGAGTGGCAAGTGACATTAAAACATAATAACAATAAATATGAAAAAATATATCTTTTTTTATAGTATATATATGTTTTGTAGTTGTGTGCTGTTAAGTCAGAACTGACCCTACAGAGGATTTTCAGAGGCAGTTTAATGGCTTGGGAAGAGATTGCACATCTTTCTCCCACAGAGCAACTGGTGGATTTGAACAGTGTGCCTTTGAGATTACAGCGTAGTTTCTAGCCAGTAGGCAATCAGAGCTATCTACACTTATAAGTTATATGTGTTATATTTAGTCTGTTGTCAGAGACATCTTCAAAGTACTGAAGAACAATGATATCAGTTTGGAGACAGAGTTGTGCCTGATCTAGGCCATAGTCTTTGCAATTTCTTGCTATGCATCAGAAAGTTAGACAGTGTCTCAGGATGATAGAAGGAGAATTGATGCCTTTAAGCTGTGATGCTGGAGAATGGAATTGAATATACCATAGACTGCTAGGAGAATAAATGTGTTTATCCTAGAGAGGGTGAGACTAGGCTGCTCCTTGGAGCCAAGAATTCTGAAGCTTCATCTGACATAATTTGGACATGTAGCAAAGAGGAACCAGACCTTGGAGAGGGACATCATGCTTGGGAGAGTGGAGGGACAACACAAAAGAGGAAGACCCTTGATGAAATGGATTAATTCAGTTACTAGAGTAATGAGGATAGGTGTGTCAGAGGAAGTAAGATTGGCACAGGATATAACAGGTTTTAGGGCTATTGTAGGGTTACTATGAGTTGCAGGAGATTCAGTGACACATAAAATCAACTGTCTAGTTATAGGACATATAATGAGATACACACACACGTATGTTGTTATTTGCTGTCCAGTCACTTGCAACTCATAGCGACCCTATGTACAACAGCCCTAAACTCTGCTCGGTCCTGTGCCAATCACACTGTCTCCGATACACCCATGCCGATTACCCCAGTCACTGAATCAATCCACCTCATAGAGGGCCTTCCTCTCCTGTGCTATCCCTGCACACTCACAAGCATGATGTCCCTCTCCAAGGACCAGTCCCTACTTGCGACTTGTCCAAAGTATGTCAGAAGAAGCCTCAAAATGCTTTCCTTCAAAGAATCACCCAGTTTAACCCTCTCCAAGATGAACTGGTTTGTTTTCTTAGCAGTCCATGGTATATTCAATACTCTTCTCCAGCACCAGAGCTCAAAGGAATCAATTCTTCTTCTATCCTCCTTAGTCACTGTCCAACTTCCTGATGCATAACAAGTGATTGCAAAGACCATGGCCTGTATCAGACACACCTTAGTCTCCAGAGAGACACCATTGCTCTTTAGTACTTTGGAGAGATTCTTAACAGCAGACTTTCCCATCACAGTACCTGGGTGCTGGTGCCAAGAGTGTGGAGCCAAGCAAACTTAAACTGTTAACTATCTCAATCTCTTCACCATCCATCCTGATGCTGCCAGTTGATCCAGTGGTGAGAATCTTTCTGTCTTCTTGACATTGAGCCTCAATCCATATTGAAGGCTGCAGTCCTTGACCCTCAGTAGCAAGCTCTTCAGGTCCTCCTCAGTTTCAGCAAGCAGGGTTGTGTCATCTGCATAACACAGATTATTGATAGATTTTCCACCAATCCTTACACCACATTTCTTTCTCCTCAAAGAGCCCAGACTCTCAGATAATCTGTTCTGCATACAGGTTGAAAAGGTATGGAGTCAAGACACATCAATGGTGTACACCCTTCCCAATTTTGAACCATGCAGTATTTCCTTGCTCTGTTCTGACGACTGCCCCTTGGTCCAAATATAGGTTTTACATCAGCATGATCAAGTGTTCTGGGATTCCCATTCTTCTCAGAGTCAGCCACAGTTTGTTATGATCCACACAGTCAAATGCCTTTGCATAGTCAATGAAAATCTGACAGACATTCCTCTGGTATCCCCGCTTTTAGCCAAGATCCATCTAACATCAGCTACAATGTCCCTAGTACCATGACCCCTTCTAAACCCAGCCTGGACTTCCGGCAGTTCTCTGCTGATATGCTGTTCCAGTCATTTTTGGATGATACACACACGCGCGCACACACACACACACACACACACACACACACACACACATAGAGGAGTGGCATCTACTTCTTAAATAACATGCCTCTGGGAAATCAACTGTGTACATTGATAAATGTTGATAGTTGTGGAGGGGCTTCAGGCCTTAGGTTCATAGGATCCCTATGAGTTGTGCTTTACTTGAAGGCAATCAACAACAACTGTATATATCACACAACACGAAAGACCCCCCGAAACTTCCCTTGCTTGACTGCCACCAAGAGGAGCAGCCATGGAGATGCCAGCCTTCCCACCCACTTAGCTGGCTGACTTCCAGAGTGTAGAGAGACTCCAATCCACAAGCCTCATGGAGGATTTTAAGCTAGGGCCTGGAGCAGGTTTCACAGGCTTGACCCCACCCTTACTTACCCTTACTCTAAGGGTCAGGGCTGCCCATCCACCTTTGAAGGCCAAAAAGGACAGTAACACAAAACGTGAAAGACCCCAGAAATTTCCCTTGCCTGACTGACTCCAATAGGAGCTGCCATGGAGACGCCAGCCATCTCACCCACTTAGCCGGATTACTTTCAGAGTGGGGTCGAACCTGTTAAATCACTACAAACTTAACCAAATAAGTGTTTTCCTACCTTATAAAACTCAGACATAGAACTGAATATTAATACAGGGGTCCTCTCCTCACTGTAATGAGGAAATCTTAAAAATGGTAGTCTTGCCCTTTCCCCCAAGTTTTGTAGTGTTAAGGAATTCAACATTTTTTGAGAAATGTTTATATTCAGAGAGAGGATTCATTTCTAAAACAGTCCAGGTAACATAGACTGTTAACTCTAAACCATTGTAAGGCCAACCATGCCTTTAGGGCACAAAACCATTAGCACTAGTTTGAGGTCCTGTTCTCTTCCCAGGAGATCATGCTTAGCAAATAAGAATTCAGTGGTCATTAATTCTTTGCATTTGTAAAAAAAGTTGCTTCTGAACTTTATCCTTAACCCAAACCACATGAGATCCAGATTTCTTAAGTGAATTGACCTCTGGTCTTGTAGACAGAGTCTTTTAAGAACACTGTTTAAGTTTTAGAGGTGTTGGATTTTTTCCTTAGTGGAGTTCTATCTTGAAATCAAAGGTAAATGAGTTTTAAAATTTCCTAAATCAAGTGGATTCTGAAGGATATCTTTTATATAATCTGATTGCTCAAAAACTTCTTTGGAATTATTTCTTTTTTTTAGATTATAAGTTCATTAAGCAATATATTTGTGTGTGTGTGTGAGTGTGTGCACGCGCACATGCATTTATTATGTGAAGTATTCACATACATTCTTGCACTTTTATTAACTTCTTTGACATTCAAAGAGCTGCTGGTGGATTTGAACTACCAGAGAAGCATAATCTTTAATTTAGTAATGCAGCTCTCCTTATGGACTAGGTCACAAGTGTGTGGATGTGTGTGTTGTTTTCAGTGAGGTACTCATATATTTTTGACACTATTATAAATATAATGGTTGCATAATGACAACACCACAGAAATACATCACATTAGTTTTACTGTCATTTGTGAGTGTTTTGTTTTTTTTCTGGTAGGAAATATAAATATTGTTTGAAGTATAAATACGAAATTAATTTTAAGTTTTGCAAATCCAACATGTTGTTATAACTTATTTCTTACATCACTGACTCATTGTCAACAAGGCAGAATTGACTTATAAGGAACCTTACAATGAGTTTTTTGGAAACCTGTCAGTCTCCTAGGAGATGATTGCTTATTTTTTCTATCACAAAGTCCCTGGTAGATCCAAACTGTCAATGAAGCATTACCTTTGAGTTTTCAGTGAAACTTTTTACCCAATAGGCCATCCCTTTCTGGTAAATGAATGCTCTCCATTGAAATAGAATGCCTCATTTACTATCTTGGAATGCGAGTTGATATTGGAGCCTTGCTTCATCAATGTAATTCATCAGATGTGGCATTATAGCTAGATAATAATTATTCTAAAAACTTTCACTTAGATTTCTTAGAATACTTATTTTAAAAAACTTATCCTAGAGGAAAAGTCAGTAAGTATGTAAAAACAGGAGTGCTCCCAAACAGTCTGAGAAAAACTAGGTGCAAAAAGAGCAAGGGGTGCATGGAGACATTTATAGATCTCCTTTACCAACTTCAAAAAAGGGGAACTGTTCCTATCAACCACTTCAGCAACAAAAAAACCAATTCCCATGAGGTCAGACATATCCCTCACATTCCTGTACCTCTTTGTATTCATCTCAATATCAGTTTTACTGCTTACTGGGTCCAAAATACAATGTGGTACCTCACAGATCACAGAACTATATTGGAGAAGTCAAAAGTGTACAATCTAGGTAAATAGTAGAATATCATCAGGACAGGTTCTGAAATGTGCTCATAGGTGCCTCACCCTTGAGCTTTGTGGCCTTAGACAAGTATTACAAAGCTCTAAGTCCTGCCAATTATGGCCCTTCTCTACCCCTAACCAAGTCCTTCAAAGTCTTGAGCACAAAAGGGTCTTAGCTTTGGTTCAGTGAAGTAGCAGTTCCAGGGTTCACTCCATCTCATATTAGGTCTCTGGTTCTTGGTTGTGGCTGATATGGTTATTGTTTCTGTAAATCTTAGTCTGGAGGGCACAAAAATCTCTGGTCTCAAAGTACACATTATATTTTCTTTCTGCTTCTTTGCTAGTGGGAGATCTTATAATTCTGCTGCTATATATACTCAATTTAATGGCAAGATTAGCCAATGCTTTTGTGTACTAGTGAGACTAGCAACATCCTTGTAGATAGGTTATCACACCTTAGTCACAAATTCCCACTCATCCACATAGCAAAATAAGTGAATGAATATGAAAGCCATTTTGAACATAACCCTTGAGCACCACATAAGTCATATGAAGAACTTTATAATAGCATGGCATATGAAAAGAGTGAGATAGGCTAATGATGCTCTGTCAAAAAATGTGGATCCATTAGCTCCAATCAAAGCAATTGATGCAATTGGAATCTGACATAAACACAGAATATTTGCACAGAATATTTGTAATTCCTGACCTATGTGTTATGGGAAAAAAATATTAAATTGGGGATTAGTTTCAGGAGTACTTGATAATTGGAAGATATCTGCTATTTACAATTGTGTGTTTCTTCAAGAAAATAAAAAACAGATTATACTGCATTAAGATTAGACATGAGACAGAAACTAGAAATAATTTTAAAGACTTATGATGACAGTTTTTAAAATAAGCACAGAAAATGTTATTTAAGGGTTTAGGGGGAAAGGTACCATAATCTGTTATAGAGGAAATTTCAAGAACAAGTGGTAATGTAGAATATACAAATACTAAACAATGATTTCTTTTTTTGGGGAGATTCCCAGGCTGAATGTAGAAATTTCCAGTCTTCTTCTAAATGTTATGATAAAATTGAGAGGAGAGATTAATTAAGAAGAAAATACCTTTTCAGCCAAATGTGGATGAGAAAATAAAGAATACTTTGTGGTTTCAGAAAGAATATATTTTTAATAATCTATCATTTAGTCATAAATTTTCAAAGTAAGACGTTATTTTGCTTGAAACATGAAATCTGATGTAGGGCTGTAGGTCTCAGATAATGTTTATGTTGTTGTTGTGTACCCTAGAGTCAGAACCAACTCATAGCTGACCCTCTAGTGGGTTTTCAGAGGCAATTAATTACAAGGGGTGAGACTGCCATCCTTCTCCCACAGTAAAGCTGGTGGATTTGAATCTCCTCCCTGTGGGATTACAGCACAGCTTCATGACTCTAGGCCGTCAGAAAGTTTGTTACAGGAATACTCTAAGATAATGTACTCGAGAAATACATCAGAAGGACATGCTGTTAGGGACCCTGTAAATCTTTTGAAAGTATTCTTATACATAAAAAAAAAGAAGAGCATGCCACCTTGACTCTTTCAAATAGAATGATATTTTTTTTAAGAATCTTAAAAGAACTTTCCCACAACAGGTGATTTTGAATTGATACTGAAATAAAAATAAACATGAATAGAGATTGTTTCTGATGTAACGAATTTAAATCTGACATATTTCAAGCAAATAATTTTTTAAGAAATTATGTTACTGCAAAGAAAGTGAATTTAAAGTGCAATATGTTTGATCTCAGGGAGCTCTGGTGACTTAATGGCAAGAAGAAGGCTTACAGTCTGAGGCCATCAGGTGCTCCGTGGGAGAAGGACAGGCAATCTCCTCTCCTATAATTAACTGCCTCTGAAAACCTGCTGATGGCCAGCTATGGGTTGGTTCCGACTATGGTACACCACAACAAATAACATATTTGATCTCATCATTAATTTATTTCTTTCATTACTTTCATAACAATGCACTTAAAGTTATGTGTATTAATTTAAATGCATATTAAAAGTAAATGCAGTAATTAAATTATGTAAATCTGTTAAAAAGATGATTTTGTAGGTTTTTTGTTTTTAATGCATATCTAACTGATTCAGAATCACAAGTGATCAAAAGAACTAATTTTTAAATGAAGTAATAGAATAATAGCATATTTTTCATTACTTTTTATTCCATATTCAAACTTTTCTAAAATCCAATTCATGCCATTCAGCAGCAATTGAGATTATTACCCACCATCCTAGCAAAATTGTTAATCAACTTCATTTTTTTAAAAAGTAGTTCTCTGAAACTAGAAGTTTCAAATTTTCGCAATTATTGATTCTGTTGTTGTGTTGTGCCATTGAGTCGCTTGTGACTCATAGCGATCCTATGTACAAGAGCCCTAAAACCTGCTCTATCCTGTGCCAACCTCATTTTCTCCGACACACCTACTCCCACTGCCCCAGTCACTGAATTGATCCATCTCATTAAGGGTCTTCCTCTCTTGCACTGTCTCTCCACTCTCCCAAATATGATGTCCCTCTCCTCGCAACGTGCCCTAAGTATGTCAGACGAAACTTCTGAATCCTTGACTCCAAGGAGCAGGCAGGCCTCACCCTCTCCAAGACAAACCAGTTTGTTCTCCTAGCAGTCCATGGTATATTCAACACTCTTCTCCAGCATCACAGCTCAAAGGCGTCAATTCTCTTTCTATCATCCCTAGTCACTCTCCAACTCTCTGATGCTTAGCACAAAAATGTGAATACTATAGCCTGGATCAGGCACACCTTAGTCTCCAGCCTGATGACTGTTGTTCTCAGTACTCTGGAGAGGTCACTTACTGGAGAGGACAGCTTACTTTTCCAGTAAAATTGTCTCTTTATTTCCTGGCTGTTGGTGCCAAGAATGTTGACTGAATATTACTTCTCATTGATAAACAATTATGACTTGTGCATTTACATAAGCAATTCCAAATATACTTGGCTGTATGGAATTCTTAATCAATTAAAAATATAATATTTTGTGATTCAACAAAATTTATATTCATAATGTTAGCATCAATATGTGTTTTATATTGTATATACAAGTTTTTAACTGAATTTATAAACCATTTATAATCATTTCTGGCCAGTTAACTTTCAAAACTTCATCCATAATATAAACACAAAATAATTTTGTTAATCATCATAGTTATTTTTCCCTTGATGTTGTTGGTATTATTGTGTACAATCGAGTCGGTACTGACCCATAGCTGACGCTCCGGCAGGTCTTCAAAGGCAGTTTCAATTACACGGGAGGGGAGGAGATTGCCCATCTTTCTCCAGCATCTCTCTTTTAAGTATCTGAAAACAATTTGTCTATTTGTAAATTGCATTTTCTGTTAATGGAACCAATATTTTGTTATTACTTAATACTTATTTTTATCTTTTCATAACATTAAAATGGAAAAATAAGTATTTTTAAAAATTAATTGAAAGTTATACTTTGAAGCAGATGTAGATACATGTTCTGCCAATAAAGCCCTATGAAGCAGTTGTACTCTGTAATATATATAAATTTAGTGAGGAGTAATTAATATGGTTTAGTTTTTGCATGATGGAGGATGAATATTTATATTTTAGTTCAATTTACATGTTTATTACAAAATTGTAGAGATGAAGAAATTGAGTTCTAAATTTGTACTAGAAATATACTTCAATGATAGAGTGAATTTTTTTGATAGTGTGAGTCTTTTAATAGAAATACACATCAATTTTTATCAGAAATACACTATTTCAAAATTACTAATACCAAAACCAAAAATAGACATAGTTTTATCATACAATAAGTAGTTCAATATGAACACTTAGCCTGCTATTACAAGCACATTTATAATTTCTCTATTTGTTCTATACTAATATTATTATAATATTTTCCATGCATATTTTCTAAAATTTCTAAAGAATAATTTGTCATGTTTCTCCTTGACTAAGAAACAAATTTATTTTGAAAGAAGTGCTACTGTGGTGCTTCTTAGACACAAAGAGAGTGAAACATAATTTCATGTGCTTTGGACATGTTGTCAGGATGGGTCAATCTTTGGAAAACTGTGTTATGGTAGGAAATGTAAGGGGTCAATGAATGCAAAGAAGACCTTGAAGGAGATGGATAGACACACTAACTATAATAACTTTCTCAAGCAGATCATAGGTTGTAAGATTAGTGCAGGACAGAGCAAAGTTCAGGTCTGTGGCCCATTGGGTCACTATAAGTCATACCCAACTTGATGGCATCTAACAATGACAACACAAACCACTATCACATAGCCTCACATGCCTCTCACAGTGGTACCGAAGGTCTTGGCAGAGTTGACTGGCACACCACTTGGATGGCAGTGGCAACATGATTAAATAATTAGCTGCCACTTGCTTATCCTATCAATATCATTGTATTTTTAGCAACAGATAATCTTGCATTCTTTTTTTAGTGTGTTTTTTTAAAATTTTACATTGGTTTGCATACAAAGTTCATCTATATTTGTTTCACACTATCTTTCATTCAAATTGTGCTTCATATAATCATTTTCATTGATTATGTTTTCTAAAATCAATCACCATTGAACCATACCCACCATTATCCTGTGTTTTCAGATCCCCACCAGATCTTTCCCATCTCCTTTATCCCCTTCCTTCCACCCACAAAATTTTATTGTCTTCTTGAAAGAAAAGTTAGAATTACACTCTTCCTGGAACAATTAAGAGAAAGTGATGAGATGGCTGTGGTAATTTTTCAGACATATTTAATTGATAATAATCCTATGACTGCCTGCATAGAATATATATTACAAGATAAGAGTATGCTAAGAAATGGGCAAAATGAACAACATCTAACTAAACTATTTCTGTTATATACCAAATCATTATATAACACTTACTGATAATATTTCACTAATAAACATTAAAATTGATAACTGGATAAATATTCTAGGAGGATATAGGAGAAAAGTGTTTTCTGACAAAACACATATCTGGTCACACTAAGAGAAATGTTTATAGCCTATGTACTATTGAAGAGGGGTTAGTTTTAGTGTTTTAATGTTTCAACAAATACAGCAGTGAGGAACTATTAAGAATTATTTGAATTAGGAATTTGTTAGAGAGAACAGAATATTTTCTAAAGTTGTAGATAATCAAACATATAATAGATTTAAATGCAGAATATTTCATATCAGTAAAAATATTCAGAGAGAGAGAGTCGATGAACATTTATCATCAATAATGTGTAGGAGATCCCTAATTTCTTAATTTGGGTATGAGTGTGGGCAGATAACCTGTCAGTGCAATCTATAGGTTTTTATTACCTTCAATGAACCATAATACGCATTGGTATCCCACTGAACTGTGATTAAGTTTAAAATGAACTCAGTAAAGGTTACTTAACTATGGCTTCATGCTAAAAGGTAATGAGGCCATCAAATGAGCCTATTCTAATTTGTACTGCATATGGAATGATTTTATAGTACCAAAGACTAAGGACACAAGCAATGACATGTGAGTAATAAACATAAATAAAAGAGTCAATTTCTAGATTTTAGAAAATTCACATTAAAAAATTATATTTGTTGCATCTGATTCCGTCATAGTCTTGCCAATTATTTGCTATGCATCTGAGAGCTGGAGAATGAATAAAGAAGACAGAAAAATAATTGACAACTTTGAGCTATGGTGTTGGAGAAGAGCAGTGAACACCCCATGGATGACCAAGGGAACAAACAGATATTTCTTGGAGAGGGGGCAGAAGGAGTGTTAAAGGGAAGTAGGAATGATGAGGCTTTGCCTCACATATCTTAGGATGTAGCTCGGAAGAGAAGGTCATGATACTGGGAAGGGTGGAGGGTCAGAGGAGGAGAGGAAAACTTTCAACTAGGTGGATTGATATGTAGACTGCTGTGATGGGCTCTTGTGTGTTAGGGAGTTTGAGTGAGGATGGCTCAGGGTAGAACAGGGTTCAGATCTTTTGTTCGTAGGGTTGCTATGAGTCACTCAACTAGACAGCACCTAACAACAATAATATATTAAAATATTTTTTATTTAATTTAAAAGAAAAAAGTTGTTGCTAAATGCAATCTTTCCTTAGATCAATTATCTTCTGTTGTTTCTGGTACTTCACATTTAACCAAATTAAGTCATAATGCTTTTTAAAATTTTTATTTTATAATGGTTTGCATAGAAAATTGATATACATTATGTTTCTTTCATTCAGGCACATTGTATTTCACACATTCTTTCACACACTATCTATTTCATATTTGTTAATATAAATATGTTGTTGTTGTTATGTGCCATCAAGTCATCTGCAATTCATAGTGACTCTATGTATAACAGCCCTAAACACTGCTCTATCCAGTACCAATCTTACTGTCTCCAACACACTTATCCCATTACACCAGTCACTGAATCAATTCACCTCATCAAGGGTCTTCCTCTCCTGTGCTGTCCCTCCACCCTCCCAAGATTGATGTCCCTCTCTAAGGACCAGTCCCTCCTTGCAACATGTCTAAAGTATGTCAGACAAAACTTGAGGATCCTTGACTCCAAGGAACAACCTGGCTTCATTTTCTCGAGGAAGAACTTGTTTCTTTTCCTAGCAGTCCATGGCATATTCAATACTCTTCTCCAGCACCACAGCTCAAAGCCATCAACTGTCCATCATCTCTAGTCATTGGCCATCTTTCCAATGCAGAAAAAGTAATTGCAAAGACCATAGCCTGTATCCGGCACACTTTAGTCTCCAGACCGACATTGCTGCTCTTCAGTATGTTTGAGAGGTCTCTGACAGATGACTTTCCCAATGCAATTCATCCTTCTATTTCCTGGCTGCTAGTACCAAAAGTTTTGACTGAAGAGCCAAGCAAACTGAAGCTGTTAACAACCTTAATCTCTTCCTCATTCATATTAACACTGCCAACCCACCTAGTTGTGAAAATCTTTGTTTTTTTGATATTGAGCTTCAATCTATATTGAAGGTTACAAGCCCTGGCCTGCAGCAAGTGCTTCAGGTTCTCCTCATTTTCAGCAAGCAGGGTTAATGTTATCTGCATAACCCAGATTGCTAATGAGTCTACCTCCAATCCTGATGCCACATATCTCCTCATAGAGCCCAGTCTCTCAGATAATCTGTTCCACATACAGATTGAAAATATGTGGAGATAGAACACATCCCTGGCATATACCCTTCACAATTTTGAACTGTGCAGTGTTTCCTTGCTCTGTTCTGACGACTGCCTCCTGGTCCAAGCATAAGTTTTGCAAAAGCACAATCAAGTGTTCTGGGATTCCCATTTTTCTGACTCAACCACAGTTTGTTGTTATCTACACAGTCAAATGCCTTTGCATAGTCAATGAAACACAGATAGACATTCCTCTTATACTTTCTGCTTTCAGCCAAGACCCATCTGACATTCGCTATAATATCCCTGATACCATAGCCTCTTCTAAACCAAGCCTGAACTTCAGGCAGTTCTCTGTTGATGTGCTGTTCCAGTCGTTTTTGGATGATCTTCAGCAGAATCTTTCTTGCATTTGATATCAATGATACTGTTTGATAATTTCTGCATTCTGTCAGATCACGCTTCTTTAAAATAGGAAATACACAGATCCCTTCCAGTTACTTGGTCAGGTTGTTTTCCCTCAAATTTCTTGGCACAGTTTGGTGAGCACATCCAGGGTAGCATATGCTTGTTGAAATATGTCAATTGGTTTTACCATCAATTCGTGGGGCCTTGTTTTTTGGCCAATTCTTTCAGAGCAGCTTGAATTTCTTCCTCCATCACCACAGGCTCTTGTTCATATGTGGTTTCATTAAATTCTTCTGTGTTCACAAATTTCTTTTGGTACAACAATGACTCTGTATACTCTTTCTATCTTCTTTTAATACTTCCTGGTTCATTCACTATTCTGCCCAAAGCATCCTTAAGTTTTGCAACTCAAGGTTTGAATTTGTTCTTCAGTTCCTTCAGCTTAAGAATTGCTGAGCGAGTTCAGCTCTTTTGATTTTCTGATTCTAGCTCCTTGCACATTTCATTGTAATACTTTACTTTGTCTTCTTGCACTGCCCATTGGAATCTTCTGCTCAACTCTGTAATATCTTGATTTATTCCCTTTGCTTTGGCTCCTGGGTGCTTTAGTGCACTATTCAGAGTCTCTTCTGACATCCATCCTGGTATTTTGCATTTTTCATGGATTATATTCTTGATATCCTCCAACAGCTCATCCAGTCTTCGTTCACTAATGTCCAAGGCCTCAAAAATGTTCCTGAGATGGTTTTGAAATTCAGATGCAATAGACTCAGGGTCAAATTTTGGTTCCTGTCAATTGATTTAATTTTCCTCGGCTTCAACTTGAACTTGCATATGAGTAGTTGGTGGTCTGTTCCACAATTAGCACCTGACCTAGTTTTACATTTTATAAAATTAATCATCCATTGATTTATGCATACTATGACCACTTCCTTTCCGGTCCCCACTGGATCTTTCATAATTCCTCCTCTCCTTCCCTCTGCCCACCAAACTCTTTCATCCCAGTTATTTCCGACACTCTGTTTCCCTGCCTCCATCTCTTTCCACTTTTGAACTTGTACACACATTGCTGGTTATTCTCCCATTCTCACAATAATGGTTTTATGCATCATTTGTCCTTATGAGAATGAGTGCATTTTCTCAGTATAATGCTCTCTAGACTCTCTCATGGTATTTAGTATTTTACAAAATGTTCACTCCTTAGTGTTGCACAGTATCCCACTGTATGAATATGCCATAATTCTTCAATCTATTAATTTATGATGGGCTTCTGGACTGAACACATGTTATTTTCATTGTGAGTAATGCTGCTATGAATGTTGATATACAAATCACCATTTGTGTCTCAGTTCTATTTTTTTAATTCTGATATATTCCTACAAGTGGAATAGCTGGGGCATACAGGATTTCTAAATTCAGGTGGGTTTTTTTTTTTGAGGAAATGCGAAATTGCCTTTCTTCCAGAATGGTTGTACCATTTTACAGTTCAGCAGTGTATTAGAGTTCCCATCTCCACCGCCAGAAATGCACAACAAGGAGAGTCAAATATCATCTCACCCTAGTAGCATTGGCAAAAGTCAGATCACTTAATTGTAGTAATTGATTCTTAACTATCAAATATATAACTAATAATGAGTCACATATGTAACTAATTACATTAAATGACATTTGTTTCTGAGGGTAGTCATTATGAATTGATGGCTTCCCATATTTTCATGTCTTAAAGAATAACTCTGAGAAAAATGGGAATCCCAAAAACCTTGACTATGCTAATGTATAATCTATACTTGGACAAGGAAGCTGTTGTAAGAACTGAGCAAGGAAATGCCGCATGATTCAAAATTGGGATAGGTGTATGCCAGGGAGGTGTCGTATCTCCATACCTTTTCAATCTATATACAGAACATATATGTGGAAAGCTGGGTTGTATGAGGAGAAATGTGGAACCAGGATTGGAGGAGGATTCATCAACAATCTGCATTATGCAGATGACACAGCCCTGCTTGATGAGACTGAGGAGGACCTGAAATGCTTGCTGCAGAAGGTCAAGAACTGCAGCCTTCAATATAGATTGAGGATAAATATCAAGAAAACAAAGATTCTCACCTGTAAACTGCTTGGCAGCATCACGATAGATGAAGAGATTAAGGTTGAAAATAGCTTTAGTTTGCTTGGCCCCACAATCAACACTCTTTAGCCCTAGCAGCTAGGAAATTAAAAGATGTATTATGATGGGAAATTCTGCTGTTAGAGACCTCTCCAACGTACTGAGGAGCAATGATGTTAGTCTGGAGACTAAGGTGTGCCTGATGCATGCCATGGTCTTTGCAATCACTTGTTACGTGACAGAAAGCTGGACAGTGACTAGAGATGACAGATAGGAATTGATGTCTTTGAATTGTGGTGTTGGAGGAGAGTATTGAATATACAATGGACTGCTAAGAAAATGAAGTTTCATCCTAGAGATGATTAATCCAGACTGTTCCTTGGAGGCAAGCATTCTGAAGCTTCTTTTGACATATTTTGGACATGTTGAAAGAAGGGACCAATCCTTGGAGAGGGATGTCATGCTTGGGAGGATGGATGGATAGCACAGAAAGGAATACCCTCTATGAGCTGGATTGATTCAGTTGACTGGGGTAGACAAGATAAATGTGTTGGAGACAGTGAAATTGGTACACGAAAGAGCAGGGTTTAGGGCTGTTGTACATAGGGTCGCTATGAGTTGCAGGTGATTTGAGGGTACATAACAAGAACAACAACAACAACAAAGAATAAATGCATCAGGCTATTATGTAAAGTTGATTTCTACAATAAATTGAAGAAAACATCCTCTGTTTTGACATTATGATTTTGAAGGATAAGTATTTAAGATGCAAAAGCACTTAGTCTTACTTAATTAAACTTTTTATTTTATCAGTTAGTACTGTTTCTGATTATATGAAATAAAGTTAAATTCTAATATATCTCAGTGGAAGAAAAATTGGTGGTTTGTTTTTTTTTTCTCTTCCCATACCTATACAATGAATGTACTCTTCACACATTATTTAACAAGAACAAAAAAATTAAATAAATAAAAATCAGAAAACAAACCCTAGTAAATAAATAAAAATGTCAAAATAATAAAAATAATCCTAGCACATCATAACTAACCCTACTCATTCACTTTCTATTTTCATTTTGGAATAAAAGCAGAACACAGATTGCCTTAAAGATTTTCTTCCAATAAGTCTAACTGCCTTCGATACAATCATGTTAACGTCACCTTCACTTAATGATTTTATTAGGAAGATATGAAGGCTTAGCAGTAAGGAATTTTACTGCCAACACCAAAGGTACTGAGTTCAAATCCAACAATTTATCCATGGGAGAAAATGGGCAATCTCCTCCCATATGATTTACTGGCTCTGAAAACATGTTGGTGTATTGGCCATTTCTATCTCAAAGGTACACAATAACAACAACATGTCTGCTGTTCCCACCTCTCCCCTTTACTTTGTCCTATGCTTTCTAATATTTGGAAATTTTATTTCTGCTCTCACAACTGCACTAACTTAATTCTCTTAAAGGTGACTATTATGCTGCTACTGTTCAAATTAATGTAGATATTACTTCTCTCTGCAGTTTGTTTTCTTTTCCAAATCATGCTTTAAATTTCGACATACGCTTATTAATGTCTATCCCCTGTCTTTTTTTTTTTACCTTCCAGAATAAAATCTTCCTTTCTATACTTAAGTTTATTTGCCTAAGGCTGTCATCTGTTCATTGCCATAAAACGTTATTATGACTTATGATGACCCAATATGTGAAGGATAGAATTTCTCCACAAGTCTTTCAAGACTGTAGACTTTCAGAAGGAGATCAACAGATCTTTTTTCCAAGATGGCTTTAGGTGATTTGACTCTCTAACACTTTGGCTAGTAGTAAGCAATAACTGCTTACCTGATGTACTATCCAAGGACTCCTTCACTAAATTTACCTCTGCAGAAAATGTTCAAGTAAAGTTCTTAAACGCTATCTTTCTGAATTACTTTGTCCTTAAATTCAACTGCATTTCATTTAATGGAATTAAAGGAGTGATAGAAGATCTTTTCCATTTAATAACACAACGTTAAAACATATTTAGGACATTTTTCTTTGTCTTCACATTTTATTAATTAACGTAAATTCACATAAATTTACATAGAATTGTGAAATCTTGTCTGATCTAAATATCATTTCAAAGCATATAGAAAAGTTTGAATCAACTTCTTGTAATTAGCACAGTATGTTTTGCCCACTTTTTACTTATAAATAAATAAGCTAAACTTTTTAGAGAAGTTAATCTACAGCTTCTAAACATTTTTAAAGTATCAAACAAATTAACTTTAATAATCATCTGCATTAAATCTTTTAAAGTTGAAAATTAAACCAAAAACAAATTTTAAAAACTGCTCTTTTGGTTTCTTGATTGTTTTTGCTTGTGGAATTCCATTAAAAACTTTATCCTGACATTATTTCCAGTTGCTTAGCTTACTTAACCACTTTCAAATCATGAGGGAGCTCTGGTGGTTTAATCCACAGAGAGTTGCACTATTAACTGATAGGTTTTAGGTCTCTCTCTTTGCCAGTTATTCAAAAAGAGAAAGATGGCATCCTCTTCTTGAGAGCTGACTTGACTGCAGTGGGTATTTGTTTGAATTTTTCATTTTGTATTCCCAGGGCCCAGAGACTTGTCTCTTATCTGACATGTCATTATCAAATATTTCTTCCCCCCCCCACCCGCGCCCCAGTCTGTGGCTTCCCTTTTTACACTGTTGGAGAAGTTTTTGGATGTGCATAGGGATTTGATTCTTA
>NW_006399784.1:5342718-5344396 GCF_000299155.1 Elephantulus edwardii | reverse complement strand
CAGTACCAGGCTGTCTTGACCACCATGGCAGTGTAATAGGTTTTGAAATCAGGGAGTGAGACGAGGCCTACCTTGCTTCTCTATTGGAGATTGGCTTTTCCATCTCCTTGAAGAGCGGAATTGGTATTTGTATCGGAATTGCACTGAACGTGTAAATTGCCTTTGGGAGTATTGTCATTTTCAAAATATTGAGTCTTCCTATCCATGAGCAGGGGATATTCTTTCATTTCTCCAGGTCACTTTTTGTTTCTTGTAGCAATGTTTTGTAACTTTCTTTGAATAGATCCTTTGTGCTTCTTGTTAGATTTACTCCCAAATATTTAATCTTTTGATTAGCTATTGTGAAGGGTCTTATTTTTCATAGCTCCAGCTCTGTAATCTCTTTGTTACTGTAGAGAAATCCAACTGATTTTTGTATAATGATCTTGTATGCTGACACTTTGCTGAATTGGTCAACAATGTCCATTAGTTTTCTTGCTGAGTCTTTAGGGTTTCCTAAGTATGCTATCATATCCTCTGCATAAAGAGGTAATTTTACCTCCTCTTTGCCATTTGAATAGCTCTTATTTCCTTCTCTTGTCTTATTGCTATCAGTAAGACTTGCAATATAATATTGAATAGAAGTGATTCCTGTTCTTAACAGGAATGCCTTTAATCTCTCTCTATTGAGAACAATGTTGGCTCTTGCTTGGGTGTGCATATATGCTTTTAGCTATGTTGAAGAAATTCCCCTCTAATCCTATTTTGTTGCATGTTTTAATCAGGAAATGGTGTTGAATTTTGTCAAAGTCCTTTTCTGCATCGAGTGATAGGATTATGTTGTTCTATTCTTTGCTTTGTTAATGTGATGAATTAGATTGCTTGTTTTTTCATGTTGAACCATCCTTGCACACCTGTTATGAATCCTACTTGGTCATGGTGTCGTTGTTTTTGGTTTTTGCTTGTTTTGTTTTTATGTCTCATTGGAGTCTATTGACCAAGATTTTCTTCAGGACTCTTCATCTATGTTCATGAAAGACATTGCCTTATAATTTTCTGTTTTGGTGTTGTCTTTACCTGGCTTTGGTATCAAGGATATGTTTGTTTCACAGAATGAGTCTAGGAGAATTCTATCTTTTTCTATTTCCTGAAATAGTTTATGTAGAATTGGTGATAGTTCTCTGAATGTTTGATAAAATTCACTTATAAACCCTCTGGTCCACTGCTTTTTTTGGCTGGAAGTTGTTTTATTACCTTTTCAATTTTTTTCTTTCGTAATGGATCTGTTCAAGTGTTCAATTTCAGTTTGTGTCTGTTTAGGTGGGTTGTTCATTTCTATGTATTTGTCCATTTCCTCTAGGTTTTCATATATTTTGAGTATAGCTTTTCATAATATTCCAATATTAGCCTTTTAGTTAGTTCTCTTGTGATATTGCCTGTTTCACCTCTTATTTGAATTATTTGTGTATTTTCTTTTGTTAGTTTTGCTAGTGGTTTGTCGATTTTACTGACCTCAAAGAACCAACTCCTAGTTTTGTTGATTATTTCAATTGTTTTCCTGTTTTCTATTTTATTTCTTCAGTAGATAATCTTCGGTAGAATCTTGCTTGCATGCAAAATTAATGATATTGTTCTGTAGTTTCCACACTCTGATGGGTCACCCTTCTTTGGGATGGGAACAAATATAGATCTCTTCCAG
>NW_006399784.1:5337382-5338488 GCF_000299155.1 Elephantulus edwardii | reverse complement strand
CAGGATAGAGCAGGGTTTAGAGCTGTTGTACATAGGGTCGCTATGAGTCGGAAACGACTCGACCGCACATAACAACTACAACAACAACTCTTGCTTTTTTCTGGTTGCTATTTTCAAGGATGCATTTTGTCTCCATACCTTTTCAATCTATATGCAGAATAGATCGTCTGAGATGCTGGGCTGTACGAGGAGGAATGTGGCATCAGGATTGGTAGAAGAGTCATGAACAACCTGCGTTATGCAGATGACACAACCCTGCTTGCTGAAATTGAGGAGAACCTGAAGCACTTGCTGCAGAAGGTCAAGGACTGCAGCCTTCAATATGGACTGAAGCTCAACATCAAGAAAACAAAGATTCTCACCACTCGGCCAATTGGCAGAATCAGTATGGATGGTGAAGAGATTGAGATAGTTAACAGTTTTAGTTTACTTGGCTCCACAGTCAACACTCTTGGTAACTGCAGCCAGGAAATCAAGAGAAGAATTGCACTGGGAATGTCAGCTGTGAGGGACCTCTCAACAGTACTGAAGAGCAATTATGTCAGTCTGGAGACTAAAGTGCACCTGATTCAGGCTATATAGCTTTTGCAATTACGTGCTATGCATCAGAGAGTTGGACAGTGAATAGGGATGATAGGAAGAGAATTGATGTCTTTGAGTTATGGTGCTGGAGAAGAGTGTTGAATATACCATAGACTGCTAGGAGAACAAATAAGTTTGTCCTGGAGAAGGTGAAGCTGGAATGTTCCTTGGAGTCAAGGATTCTGAAGCTTCATCTGATATACTTTGGGTATGATGCAAGGAAGGACTGGTCCTTGGAGAGGGATAACATGTTTGGGAGAGTGAAGGGACGGCACAGTAGAGGGAGACCCTTGATGAGATGGATTGATTCTGTGATCAGGATGGTGCGAATGAGTCTATTTGAGATGACGATGTTGACCCAAGTTAGAACGGCATTTATGGCTCCTGTACATAGTGTCACTATGAGTCAAAAGCAACTTGATTGTACATAATAACAATAACAACAACAACAACAACTCCTGATTTTTTCTGGTTGTTATTTGCTATTTGGTATATTTTTACCCACCTTTTTATTTTTCGTCTTT
>NW_006399784.1:5329064-5336492 GCF_000299155.1 Elephantulus edwardii | reverse complement strand
CATTGGTTCTGTGTTTCATCTTGTCAACTCTGTTCATGTGTCCCTCCATCATGTTGATAACATCTGAAACATTGTACCTTATATTTTGGATAGTGTTTTGTTATTTTTACAGTGCCACTAATTCCTCATTTGTTTTATCTTCATTGCTTTTTATGCTCCTCCTAGGTTTTGCTTGCAGTACCCTGTAATTCTTCAAGTATGTCTTTCACCCATTGAAAATATTTAATCATTGTTCTTTTAAATTCTGTGTCAGAAAGTTCTATCAGACTTTCTGGCTTAGGAAATCTATTAATACTGTTTTACCTTTTGGGAATGACATATTGCTTTGTGCTTGAGTAGGGTGTGAGATAGCCTTCTTATTTTGTGATATTGCTTTGGTAGAGTTTTTCATGCCTGACACAATGGTAGGTTCTTGATCTGAAGACACTGCTCTGAAAAATGCCTGCATCTTTCTCTGAGCTTCTTATTCAAGGAAGGTTCTGTTCAGGACTGCTTCTTATTCAAGGAAGGTTCTGTTCAGGACCTGTGAGAGCAGACTTTTGTAGCTTATTCAGATCAAGGTGCTCTGGATTAAAGTCAAATTAGTTGACTGGATGTGTTGGCATGGGTGTGGAATCTAACGGTGGGTGAAGTAGGCATGGGGTGGGGCAAGCATGGTTTCAGGAGTGGGCATGAGGGAGGACCTCACTCAGATTTCAGATGTCTGGGTTTGCTTGCTTGCAGGATCCTTACTCAAATTCCTGCTGTCCAGCTCTCACCCAGCATCTCTCACCCAGCAGCCCTTGCCCAGGAGCCCTTGCCCAGTGGCTTGAGCCCCAGCAGGGATCTGGGTCCAATGAGGCTTAAGAAAATTCAGTCAATTCCTCATTGACCTGCTTGCAACTGGAAGGTGGGTCCCACAGCTGCTCGCCTGGCAGCTTCCAGCCAGGGCTCAGCTGATAGTTTCTGTCAGGTCTCGCAGTTCGCTGCTCCTGTGGCTCCCAAACTAATTATTTTTAATAAAAGTTCTGACTTAAATTCCTACTGTCCGTGTTGGTCTCTGTACGCCCACGTTGGTCTCTGTGCACCCATGTTGGCCCGTGTGACTGCCTAATTGTTTTAATTTTTTTTTAAATGTAAAGAAGACTCCATGATAAATATCAGATATTCTGAACTGCCATGTGTTATTATTTTTTCAAAGTTGCAAGTTTATGTAGAAGAAAATTTATCCATACATTTTTATAAACACCGATTTATTACTATGGAAATCTTGTCATTGTTAGGCACTGTCAGTTTGACAATGAATCACAGCAACATTATGAGGAATCTGAGCCTTGCCTTATCTTGTGCCATTCTCATCATCTCTAATATCCTTGAGCCATTGGTACAGTTGTTTTGTCAATTCATGTCATTGAGTAATTTCCTCCCTTT
This sequence comes from Elephantulus edwardii, assembly GCF_000299155.1. Classification (NCBI taxonomy): domain Eukaryota; kingdom Metazoa; phylum Chordata; class Mammalia; order Macroscelidea; family Macroscelididae; genus Elephantulus; species Elephantulus edwardii. The sequence goes on along the minus strand of NW_006399784.1, from coordinate 5,335,082 downwards.
CATTAACTCTCTACCTTTTCCAAGCATGAAGTCCATTTGTAAGGAACAGCTTCTCTTAACAACATGTTCAAAATACATGGTATAAAGTCTCATCATGCTTGCATCCAAGTAGAACCCTCTCCAGAATACAATCTACAGGCCATATTTATTCTTTTTGACCATCCTTGGGATATTCAGTACTTTTCTTTAACACCATAATTCAAAAGAATTAATTCCTCTATCATCCTGAGTTTTGCCTGTCCAATTTTTATATACTAGTAAATAATTGAAAATACTGTAATTAGGTGCACTTTAGTCTTAAGATGCCATCTTTGCTCTTTATCATCTTTGAGATATCTTTGAAAGTAGATTTTTCCCCAATGTAAAATCATTGCTTTTTTCTAAGATAATTTGTTGATTTAAAAACTCTGATGGAAATTTCAATTTCCATAACATGCTAAATGTTTCCCTCAAGTGAGACCATGAAGACAGATTCTGTACTGCTTTTCACCTGGTTTTAAATTTTTCAATGAGATATGTTTTCTTCCTTTCTTTTTTAGTGGTTCTAAATAAAAAAGAGCAATTTTAAATAATCTATTATTATTTAGATCTATGAATTAAGCTATTAATTAAGTAAAACCAAGAAATTAGGCCTCAAAGTCCTATCTCCTTCAGTTGATAGCATATATCCAACAGCTCTAAATCACTATTGTTAAAAGTTAACACTCATTGGGAAGTTTTTGGTAATTTTGGAATATATGATGGGTCATATCACTGTTACTTTAGTGTATGTTATTTTGGGTTTTGTGTTTTTCTTAATATATTTTAAGTTCTAATAAATTACTATAGCCAAATTGGACCTAAATAAAGCAGACACTCCTGTAGGTTTCTAAGGATGTTAATAATTTGAGAGGAGAGTGCCCATATTTGTCTATGGAGCCATCTGTGGATTCAAATTGCCAGAGAGTCAAGTCCTTTGAATTAGTAGAACAACTCCCTGTGGATTCTGCCATAGAGCTCGCTTACTAGATTTTAGGCTTTATGAATCAACTAAGAGTTTGTATTAGTTTTTTGTTTGCTTATTTGTTTTGGTTACTATGTAAATAATATACTAAAAAATTTAACAAACTAATTGTATATTAAGGAGCTCTCATGGCCTTTAGGCAAAAAACTGTGCTGTAATCTAAGGGCATGCAGTTCAAGGCTACCAGCTTCTCCGAAGGAGACTAACTGTCTCTGAAAACAAGCTGGAAGGTTAGTGATGGGTTGGTTCCAAGTGTATGGTACACAACAACAATTACATTTTAGATAAATCCATAATTGAGTGTCTTGGTTAAGATTTTAAAATACTTTTTTGTGACATTTATCTGGTTAAGAGGTCTTTGTTACTCACTTCTAGTATATTCCTCTCCTAAAAGATAAAAATTATGTATATTTCCATCATTCATTTTCCTGAAATTGCAAGTATGTCAATTTTTATTTAAAATAAAGATCAGTTAAATCAATTCTGTAATATTTACATTGTTTTATATAAATGGAAACCCCAAAGAAAGAAAATAACACAAGACTTTTTAAAGGCAAAGAAAATAAAAGTAGATTCAATAGCATAGATCAAAAATCAACCTGACTCAATAGCTCTTCAATTCAGTTAACCATTCTTTTCATAATATCAGAAAATATGCATATTTCCCCTAATATTAGTCACTTTACATATTTAAATATATTTGTTAAATATTACATGCTCACTTTTTATTCATAATCACAGTAGTTGGTATATTTTGCTTGACATTATTCAAATCATCATAACAGCTATCCATCAGAGTTTCTTCCAAATACTGTATTTGTCATTTCAGGTTCTAGTAAAATGATACGTATCTCATTCACACATTATATAATCATATGAAGTTTTCATTACTTCAAGACCACTTTTCCAGCATTATAGTTCATGTGCTATGTTTAATATCGAATAATTAAGTTCTTAAATTCAGAAAATCACTTTTTAACCTGGCACACTAAGCTCCGAGACAAAGAATTGACTTGGAACTTCTCTGGACAGAACCTGCTTAACTTGGTGCCCTTGATCTTATACCACTCTAGAGACAAAGGAATACATTAAGCTTTGGTTGAGAAGATCCCATCAGGTGAGACATTTTTCCACAGAGTCAGAACTTTCAGGTTCAGAAGGAGAAGGGATTGAAACTCTCCTGAAAAAGAGTATCTCTATTTGGGGATCCCTGTGGTGTTGAGGCCATTCCAGGGATCAAACAAGACAACAGAATTTGGGACAGACAGCTATGATCAGCGGAAAGAATTACTTTCTTCTTTTTTTTTTAATTAATCAAATATGTGTTTATTACTCACTCTGCTGTCAAGTCAATTCTGACTTATAGTGACCCTCTCTCAGGTCTCTGAAGCTAGAAATTTTTTTTAAAAATATTTTATTATTCATTTTAATGAATGTTTACAGATAATTTGGATTTCCATTCATTCATTGTTGCATTTTTATCCCTGCCCACACCTCTCCCCCCAGTTTGCTCTTCTCTTTGAAAAGTAAAAGAAAAATTCCTTCATTGATATACAATCCCACCACCACTATCCCCCATCTACCCCCAAGTACACTCCACTATGCAACCTTCATTTTGGACTTTTGTCATAACTGTAACACCCAATCATGTATTACTTTTACACTGGTCTCTCCTTCATAAAAGAATTACTTTCTCTGTTGGCATGTGGAGCTGTGAGAAAGAGAGCTGACTCCTATTTATCTCCCGGACAGAACTGCTTAAGTGGAGTTTCTGTTCTTGCATCATTCAAGGACTCCTCAGACATAGGAAAATGGAGTTTGGGAAAGGTAACTACAGTAAGACAAGATTCTTGCACGGCTGCATTGAAAAACAGAGAGAATGTGAAGGAATTTAGGAAAGGCAAATTTTCCAAGAAAGAATTTCTAGTAGAGCAAGTGGTCTACTCTATTGATTTAACATTTTAAATTGGCGACTAGTCAGTAACAATATAAAGATTAAAAACTATCACCAATCTACACAATTTAAAAAGTCTAACACTTACCAAGAAAAAAACTTCACATAATATCAAAAAAAGCAGCAGATAATTTCAAACATTGTGAAAAAAACAAATTAAGTCTTCTAAAAAAAAAAGTCCAGAACATATTGCAGATTCAATGAATACACCAGTCAGGAAGGCAGAAGATATATATTGATATGGAAGCATTGGAAAATGTACAGAAGAAAGTATACATAGAATCCAGAAATAGAGTATAACATAAATACAAAAACAGAGAACCAGAAAAAAATATATTGGTATGGAGTTATTTGAGCAGCTACAGAAGAAGGGGAAAATGATTGAAGAAACAATGGAAGCCATTAAGAAAGCAAATACTCTACAGACAGGGGGCCAGAAGAAATATATCAATGAGGAAAAACTTGAACAACTATAGAAGAAAATGCAAAAGATGGAAGACTGGAGGAAGACTCATTAGCTTCCTATCATATGCAGATGACACAACCTTGCTTGCTGAAACTAAAGAAGTCCTGAAGCACTTGCTGGTAAAGGTCAAGGACTGTAGTCTTCAACATGGATTGAAGCTCAACATCAAGAAGACAAAGATTCTCATTACTGTGACACATAGCACCACCATAATAGATGGAGAAGAGATTGAGGTTGTTAGCAATTACAACTTGCTCAGATCCGCCATCAACACTCTTAACAACAGCAGTCACGAAATCAAAAGACAAATTGCTTTGGGAAAATCTGCTCTCATAGACCTCTCCAGAGTGCTTAAGAGCAACGATGTCAGTTTAGATACAAAGGTGCACCTAATTCAGGCCATGGTCTTCTCAATTACTTGTAATGCTTTAGAGAGTTGGATAATGACTAAGGATGACAGAAGAAAAAAATAGATGCCTTCAAGTTGTGGTGAATACATCATGGACTGCCAAGAAAACAAATATGTCTGTCTTGGAGAGAGTAAAACCAAGTCTCTCCTTGGAGGCTAGGATTTTGAAGCTCCATATCACTTACTTTAGGCACATGACCAGGAGAGATTGGTTCTTGGAGAAAGACATCATACTTTGAAGGGTGGACAGACAGCTCAGGAGAGGAAGACCCTGGATGATGTGGATTGATACAGTAACTAGGGCAATTGAGGTTGGTGTGTCATAATTAGTGAGACTGGTTCAGGACAGGGAAGTGTTCAGAGTTGCTGTATATAGGGTCGCTATATATCACAGGTGATTCAACGGCACATATCAACAATAACATACTATGACAGGTTTGGAAGCAAGAATGGCATCCACTTCCTAAACAATATGCCTCTCGAAACTATGACCTATGATAACAGTTGATAGTTACAGAGAGGCTTCAGGCCTTTTTTCCATAGGGTCACCATGAGTTGTGCTTGACTCAAAGGAAATCAGCAACAAAGACAAAGAGATCTAAGAACTTTAAAAAAAAAAAATCACAAGACAGAGAGGCCACAGCCTACTTAGTACTATAAATAACAAAAATGCATGAAAATGCAATCCAGAATATTAAAACCAAAATGGTAGAAGTGTCAAACAAACTGGAGGGACAAAAAGTCGAACAGAAGATATGGAATATAATCAGTGAGCTGGAAAACAAGAACTTCAATGGAAACATACTGGAATAAAAATCAGAAATGAGATGTATAGAAAGTTAAGAATATATTAGAATTATTTGGGATGACATCAAAAGAAATAATATACATATTAATAAAATTCCAGAATATGAGACAGGTATCACCAAGAAAATTATGAAAAAAGTACTAGAAGACAACATTCCAATTATTATGATGAATGTAGAAATCCACATTCAAGAAGTTTATTTGGCACCAAAAAGACTAGGTCAAAAAGGAAAACTTCAACATATCATAGTCAAAATATCCAAAATAAAAAATAGAATACTAACAGCAGCATGAAAAAAACAGAGTAATTCACAAAGAAGAAACAATTACATCCTATTTTTCAAGCATAAACCATCAAATATGAAGAAATTAGATTCTTCGCAGAAAAGAAGCAACTTAAGGTATGTGTGAAAACAAGACCAAATCTACAAAAAAAATTGTAAAAAATGTCCTTCACATAAAGACACCAAAATAAAGTGGATGAACCTTATTAATCAAATAAAACAGAAAAAGAAAGAGCAAAATGTCAATGATGTAACTGACCTATCAATAGTCACACAATGTAAATGGACTAAATGCACAAATTAAGAGAAAAAGAGTAGCAGAGTGGATAAAAACAAACAAAAAATCCGAAATAATAAAGTTCACTAATATGTTGATTAATACAATTAGCAAGAGTTACATCTAAAAAACGAAGAGACATACTCAAAATCAAAGGCTGGGGAGAAAACATATTAAGCATCCACAAAAAAGCAGGAATGACAAAACTAATTTAGGGAAAAAATAGACTTCAGGATAAAAACCACCATAAAAGATAAGAAAGAGCATTATACAATGATTAAAGGCACACTAGAAGAGTGCAAACGGTCATTACAAAGACAGAAGAGGAAGAAAAGACCAAAATGGATGTCAGAAGAGACTCTGAAGACTGCACTGGAGCGCAGAGAAGTCAAAGCACAAGGAAGAATTCAAGATACTAAAGAGCTGAACAGAAGATTCCAAAAGGCAGCTCGGAGTGACAAAGCAAAACACTACAATGAAATGTGTGAGGAGCTAGAGTCAGAAAATCAAAAAGGGCAGAATTCGCTCAGCATTTCTTAAGCTCAAGGAACGGAAGAACAAATTCAAACCTAGAGTTGCTATAATCAAGGATGCTTTGGGCAGAATATTAAACAATCCAGGAAGTATTAAAAGAAGATGGAAGGAATATACACAGTCATTATATAGAAAGAAATTGGTGGATACAGAAGAATTTAATGAAATAACATATGAGCAAGAGCCTATGGTGATAAAGGAAGAATTTCAAGCTGCTTTGAAGGAAATAGCAAAAAATAAGGCCCCAGGAATAGATGGTATACCAATTGAAGTATTTCAGATAA
>NW_006399784.1:5325039-5327804 GCF_000299155.1 Elephantulus edwardii | reverse complement strand
AATCGGGATGGGTGTGTCAGAGGCAGTGCAGTTGGCGCAGGATAGAGCAGGGTTTAGGGCTGTTGTGCATAGGGTCGCTATGAGTCGCAAATGACTCGACGGCACATAACAACAGATAAAGAATACATAATCTTGGTCAACACTTATGCACCAAATGAGAAACAGGTAAAATACATTAAACAATGGTTAACAGAATTGGAGAAAGAAATAGACAGCAACACAATAATGGTAGGGGATTTTGACACACCACTTTCACCAGCGGCTTGGTCAATTCAAAAGAAACTTAACAAAGATGCCAAAGATCAAAACTGCACATTCAGCGCCCTCTACATTGTGGATGTATTCAGGGTATTACAGCTGACTAAAACGGAATTTCCTTTTTTCTCAAGTATACGTGATACAGTCTTCAGAAGTGATCGCATGTTAGGATGCAAAGTAAGCCTCAAAAAAAAAGGACTTTGAAATATTATAAAGCATCTTCTCAGACCATAATGTCATGAAGACTAGGACTTAATGACAAGAGGATAAAACTTATAAATTCATCCATGTGGAAACTAAATAACATCCTGTTAGAACGTGATTGTGTTATAGAAGAAATAAGGTTTGAAATGAGAAGTTTCTAGAAATAAATGATAATTAAAACTTAATATACAAATAAGTGGCTGAACTGACTCTATATGCAGATGATATGATAGTGTACACCAAAACCCCAAAGTCTCAACAAAAAACTGTTAAAGGTAGTAGACCAATTTATAGGGTGTATCTTCTAGGCTGCAACACTTCCATGATACATCTTCAAGGATATGAACATGTATGGTTAAGCACAATTGATAACAGTGCATCTAAATTACAAAATCAATCTCCATAATAGTCTATGTGTTTCCTACTGCCAAGGGGGCCCTTTAGAGTAGTGAGAGAAGACCTTCACCCTGAAACCCACAGCGTCCCTTTTCAGCAGGAAGTAGCTAAGATAATATGCCATCCCCTTTTCCTTATGAATCAGGGTGAAGTCTCTCTCAGGGAGGAGTGATAAGGAATGGCAAGGGACACACTGACAAAGGAGATTAATCAGAACTGGCTTTGACAAGCACTGTGGCAATTGGACAATTAAAACAGACATTGCGGGGCAGGGGGAAAGAAGAATGAACTCGGGAGGAGGGTGGAGAAAACAGTGCAACAATGAATGAATGAAAACCCAAAATCTCATTAAAACTAATAAAATTTAATAATAAAAAAGAAATATTCAAAATAAAAAAATGCACAAAAAATCAGTGGGATTCCTTTGTAGTAACAAAGAAAATAAGAAAGCAATACCATTTACAGTAGTGAACCACAAATCAATATACTAAGAAATAAACCTAACAAGAGACACCAAAATTTATGGGATATAGCGAAGAAAGTGCTTATGCAGACGCTCATACCAAAAGGCACACATAAAAAAGGAAGAAAGAAACAAAATTAATTCTCTAACAACACTTCTGTTGTATAGGAAAAGAACAACAATCTAACCTCATAGGCTCTAGAAGAAAGTAAATGATAAGAACAAGAGTGTAAATAAATGAGACAGAAAACAGAAAAAAAAATTGAAACCATCAAGAAGACCAGGTGCTGTTTTTCAAGACAATAAAATTGACAAACCTTTGGCAAACTTAACAATATAAAAGAAATAGAAGAAACACATAACTTGATTAAGGAATGATAAATGTGACATCACAACAGAACCAGAGAAAATTAAGTGTATAAACTCTATCAACATAAAGAAATGATGTTAATTATAGAACAGAGTTCAGGTATTTTGTTCATAGGGTCACTATAAGTCATATTCGACCTGACAACACTTAACAATTGCTAAGTAAGACTAGTGTTGTTATATTTTGGAGGACCATTCTTCTACTTTGTACATCACTGTTTGCCAATTTTCTGTATCAAGGTAATCTGAGTTTGCTGTTATGCCATACCTTGTGTCATTGGAAGTGTGAAATGTCAAAATGGTTTTCCAATGTGGAGAGTGTTTGGTAGAGCTTCCAGTTGTAAAACAGATTTAGAAGCAAAAAATGGCATCCACTTCCTAAACCATATGCTTATGGAAACACTTTAAACTTGGAGAAATGATGAAAGTTATAGAAAGGAATTGGATCTTTTGTTTATGGAGTCTCTATGAGTCGTATTCAACTCAACAGCAATCAACAACAACATAAAAATATTATAAAAAGCTATATTCTGGTAAATTTTAAAACCTAGAGGAAAGGGACAAATTCCTTGAAACTCATGCCCTATCCAGATTCACAGAATGCTTAAACAGACCTATTTAAAAAGAGAAATTGAGCAGTTCATAAGAAAAGGCTCCCACAAAAAGAAAAATAATAATTTTGGATCAGATGGCTTCATGGCTGAATTCTACCAAACATTCAGAGATGATTTATCACCAATTCGACTTAAATTATTTTTAAAATAAAGGAGAAGCACTTCTAGTGTTATTCTATCAAGCAAGCATAACCCTGATACCAGAATCAGGCAAAGATATTTAAAAAAAAGAAAGAATACTACATACCAATATGTTTCATGACCAGAGATGCAGAAATCTTTAACAAAATCCTGACCAATAGAGTCCAACAGCACATCAAAAAATAATTCTTTATGACCATGTGGGATTAATAACATATGCAACGACAGTTCAACATAAGAAAAACAAACAACGTAATTCACCACATTAACAAAGCAAATAACAAGAATCACATATTCCTAGCAATTAATGCAAAAAAAAA
>NW_006399784.1:5323497-5324594 GCF_000299155.1 Elephantulus edwardii | reverse complement strand
AAATCAATATACTTAGAAATAAACTTAACTAGAAACACAAAAGACCTTTACAAAGGAAACTACAAAACACTTCTGTGAGAAAAAGTAAAAGACCTAAATAAATGGAAAAAAATATTTCCTGTTCTTAGTTAAGAAGACTCAATAGACTGAAAATGATAATTCCACCAAAAGCAATCAACATCTTTAAACACAATACCAATACAGATACCAAAATTATTTTTCAAGGAGATTGAAAAGGCAACTGTCAAGTTTATTGGAGAAGGAAGAGATCCTGAATAAGCAAAGCAAGTCTGAAAACCAAAAATGAAGTAGGAGACATAGCACTCCCTAATCTCAAAACCTACTACATAGCTGTAATAACCAAAATAGCATGATATTTGTGCAATGACAGGCACACAGACCAATGTAACAGAGTTGAGAACCCAGATATGGACCCATCTATCAATGATAAAGTGATATTTGACAAGAAAACAGAACCTATCAAATGGGGAATTGACAACCTCTTCAACAAATCATTCTATCAAAACTGGATTATTTTCTACATGGAGAAAGCTGAAACAGGTTCCACATGTCACATAACATGCAAAAATCAACTCAAGGTGGATCAGAGACCTAGAGATAAATCTCTAAACCATAAAGATCATGAGAGACAAAATGACACCATATTATATATGATATAAAGAGGCTGACAAGCACAGCCATAAATGCACAATCAGGAGAGAATAAAACTAATGAGTGAAACCTCCTAAAAATTAAATCCCTATGTGAATCAAAACAATTTTCCAATAGGGTAAAAAGAAATTCTACTGAGTGGGAAAAAAACATTTGGTAATGCCATCTCAGACAAGGGTCTCATAACAAAAGTTTACAAAATACTACACGGCCTCCACAAGAAAAAGATGGATAACCCAATTACAAAATGGGCAAAAGACATGGAAAAGATTTTTCACAGAGGAAGATATTTGGATGACCAACAGTCATATGAAGAAATGCTCAAGATCACTGGCAATAAGAAGATGCAAATCAAAACCACAATGAAACACCATCTCACTCTTGTAGCAGTGGCAAAGTTTATCAAGATTGTTGTTGTTGTTGTT
>NW_006399784.1:5320988-5321492 GCF_000299155.1 Elephantulus edwardii | reverse complement strand
GGAAAGACTGGAACTCACACACACTGCTGTTGGTGGGATTGTGAAATTGTACAACCACTCTAGAAGGTGGTTTGGCATTTCCTCAAAAAATTGAACTATTTAATTCCATATGACCTATCTGTTCTGTTGCTAGGATTACTACACAAGGAAATTAGACACAGAGACACAGAGATTTGTACTCTAACATACATAACAGCCTTATTTACCATTCTGAGTAAATGGAAACAGCCCAAAGGATCAATCCCAATCGAATGGACTGAGGAACTGGTACATCTTCATGATGGAATATTACACAGCTCTCAAGAATATTGATTTCCAAATTTACTCCATAACTTGAGAGAGATTGTAGAGCACCATGATGGGTGAACTAACTCAGTTTCATAAGGACAAATACTGCATAAGAGCATTGTGGTAAAACTAAAAGGATAACTTGTTGTTGTTGTTGTTATGTGTCATCTTGTTGCTTGTGACTCATAGTGACCCTATGTACAAGAGCTCTAAACG
>NW_006399784.1:5317080-5319944 GCF_000299155.1 Elephantulus edwardii | reverse complement strand
ATTTTTAAGAAAATAAGAAATAAATATTTAGCCCTCTTAGATATATTGTAAAATGTAAAGAATGTTACGAGCAGAAATGGAAGGTTTCCTTCAAGAAACAGTGGAAAGAATCATTCCTGTTCAGATGGGTGCTTTAAGGACCAAACAACGGTGAAAATTCTCAAGTGTATGAAAATTTGTAAATAGCTTCTTTTTAGTAATGTAGCATATATCTGTTCACTTTGGGCAGATAGTGTAGCAAAGTCTTATGGGAGATATTAATAATAAGTTAGTTATCTTAATTTTATATTAGATCATTAGACTTAATCAAGCTAGTTTTAAAAGAGGATGCTTTCTCATTGTGCTTCCTGCGGCATTCCGAGTTCTTGTAATCTTTTTTTATGCCACTACTCAGTTGGAATCCTGGTCTGAAGCCATAATACTTGATGCAGAGAAAGGCTTTTGAGAAAATAGGATAATGTTATTCACATCGAATCTTTGAACTTTTTTTTCAAGAGGGAATTATTGATTGTGTCAGCATCCTTCGCATTGCACTGCAAAGATTCAATGTGGAACAGCAATTCATTCTATAAAGGAACACAGAACATGATTACCCTGTCTCCCACCCTATTAGTACTTTAACATTGTACTGCTTACCCAGCTGCTTTGACATACAAATCATTGCAATTGGGTTCTAACAATGTAAACTATATTTGTATGCTGCTGTCATATTATTTCTCCCCTTACATTCACAAACCCCATTTAGGTATTGAGGCTTGTGATCCGATCTCTTGATCTAAGGTTAATATGAAAAATTGAAAAACAGTACATGTCCCTGCCCTGGTACAAAACCAGAACTTATTGTCACTTACATGAGAGACCATTTTTGTATGACTATAAAGCCAGCATTTGATTAAAAAAAATTAATAAAAAAAGAGGACATATCTAAATTCCACATGCCAGAAATAGACATGTTTAAAGATTAGGTATTTCAAGAATATTAAAAGTATGGGGTCATGCTTGCATAAATGATCAAAGACCTATTTTAATTTAACTTATTTTTTTATATTCATATGTAATACAGAAAGTCAAATAAAGTCTATTTATTTATATATATATATATATGCTCAATGATAGTGATAAAAAGAAAAGCCTTTAAAATTTAAAAAACAATAGATCTTACTGCTTTTTACACAAAGCCCCTTGCATTTGTCTCTTATTTACATGTAAACATTCTTTATATATTTTGAAATCTCCATTCCTTTATAGAATTCAGTTATTTCTCAAAAATTTATCACATATTCTTCTCTAATTGGAATACAGATTTCTTAATTTTCATAAGTTATATTAGTTTTATGGAAATTCTCATAAATTAAGAAATATGTTATATTGTTTGCAAAAATACATTGTAACATTGGTAACTTAGATTATTTAGATAACAAAGCTTAACAGAAATTCCTATTTTCATAAAATATATTTAAAAGTCATGCAATAGGAATTGATATCATTTTGGAAGAATTCATTTAAAATGCTCAAGAGTCATAGTTCTTTTATGTTAATATACTTATGAGCTTGGTCTTGTATAATGGAGTAAATAATATAAGAAAATATTATATTTTAATTGTGTACATCTCTGGGATTATGAAAGTGAGAACATAATAAGGATTGTAAAGACATAGCAAAAGTTAACAACACATTTTTCTTATTAACACATAACATATACATTCCAGAAAGAGTTAATTTTTTTTTCTCTCCTTGGGACAAGGATGGGTAATCCCCTCCCCTGTAGTTAATTGCCTCTGAAAACCCACTAGCGGGTCAACTATGGATCTATGAATCAGTTCTGATTCTACCATACACAAGAAGAGAGATAGATTAGATAGACAGATAGATAGATAGATAGATAGATAGATAGATAGATAGATAGATATAGAGAGATAGAGATATATGAAACACATCATTATAGATGAAGAAAAGACTGAATTTGTCAACTTCATCTTAACTAGTTGCACAATCATCACCCTTGATATCATCATTTAGAAGATCAGGAGATACATTGCATTGGGATTAGAAACTTCTAGACTTCTAGATACTATTAGAGATTTCTCCTACTGAAGACCAACGTTATCACTTTCAAGACTAAAGTGAACCTGATTCAGGACATGGTCTTCTTAATCACTTGTAATACTGCTAAGAGTCTAACAAATAATAAGTATCATAGGAGAAGAATTGATGCCTTTGAACTGGGGTTTGGAGAAGAGTACTAGATATCCCATAGACTGACAAAAGAATAGATATGTTTTGGAGAAAGTAAAGTCAAAATAGGGTTCCCTCCACATACTTTTTGCAAGTTGTTAGGAAAGACTATACTCCTTAGAAAAGGACATCATATTTAGACATTATACTTGGAAAGGTGGAGGGCACTAAAAGAGAGGAAAGAGAGAAGATCCTCAATGAGATTAATTGACACAGAGACAGCAGTAATGAACTCAAGTATGTCAGAAGTGATGCAGATAGCACAGGATAGATCAGAGCTCAGATTTGTTGCTTATAGGGTCATTATGAGTCGTACTCAATTAACCCCTAAAAAAAAATTACACACACACACACACACACACACACACAGAGTGGCAAGAAGCTGTGCTGCAATCCCGAAGGCAGGTGGCTGGAGTTCACCAGCTGTTCCACATAGAAGGATGGGCAGTCTCCTCCCATGCGATTAACTGCCTCTGAAAACTCACCCGGCAGGTCAGCTATGGGCCAATTCTGACTCAACAACAATACATATAACAATATACTTTATACACACACACACACACACACACACACACACACACACACACACTTATTTTACATAATATACTGTATTATATATATAGTAACGT
>NW_006399784.1:5313980-5316980 GCF_000299155.1 Elephantulus edwardii | reverse complement strand
AAAAAAATATTCATTCATTGTTGCACAATTACACACACCCCTGTCTTCTTTGCACTGTTTCTCTTACTCTGGATTGTTTTCATGTGTATAATGCCTAATCATATATTCCTTTTAAAGAGTTAATCTCCTTTATATGTTCCAACATAATATTCACTATTTATCCACTCTTATCCTATTCTTCTCCCCAACCCCCATATCAGACCTGCTTTATAAGTGTTGCTATGCAGTATTTGTCCTTTTGTGACTTAGATATTTCACTTAGCATTATACCCCCCAGGACCCCCATATTGTGTAATGTTTTATGAGTTTTCTGTTTTTCAGTACTGTGTAGTAATCCATTGTGTGACTATATCATAGTTTCTCTATTCTTTTGTTTGTTGATGGGTCCTTGGGTTGCTTCTATCTCTTTGTTATTGTAAAAGTTCAGAAATAAACATGGCAATAAATATATAAGCAATACATATATCTGTTTAGATGGTGATTCTGGCTTCTGTGGGATGTATTTCCAGTGGTGGAATCGCTAGGTCAAATGGCATTTCTATTTCCCACTTTTTGAGAAAGTGCAAACTGCATTCCGTAGTGGTTGCATCATTTTACATTCCCTCCAGCAGTGAATTAGGGTTTCAATCTCTCCACAATCTTGCCAGCATTTATTGTTTGCTGTTCTGTTGAACTTTGTTGTTTTCATTGGGGTGTAACATATTTTATGCTAAAATAATGTAGCATTAGTTTTACTTAAGTGTATGATAATTTTCTAAAGTGACTGAGATGTAGGCACTATCATAAACATGAATTTCTAGTTCAGTATTTTTAATAATGCTACTTGTGATGCACAGAAGTAATTTACTTTAGCTAATAACATGCTCAATATAAAATGTATTTAGATCTTTTTAGTTCATTTTCAACTAAATATATAGGTTTAATCATAGGATCTATCAGTTCTCCTTTGGCTGACTGTATTATTTTGTCTATGTGCTACTGTGATACTGGAAGCTATGCCATCTCTATTTCTACTATCAAGAGAATCACCCAGATTGAACAGAATTTTAATGTTGTTGTTATGTGCCATCAAGTCAAGTATGGCCCATAACAACCTTAAGAACAACAAATCTGAACCTTGTCCTATCCTATGCCATCTTCCTACTTCTTGGCACACATGAGCTCATTGCAGCAGTCACCTTGTCAATTCACCTGGTCAAGGGTATTCCTCCCCATCCTTGAGACAGATGACATAATTTGCTTGCTGAAAGTGAGGAGGATTTGAAACACTTGTTGCAGAAGATCAAGAAGTACAGCCTTCAGTATGGATTGTGTCTCAATATAAAAAAATAAAAGATTCTTACCACTGGACCAATAGGTGGTGTCATGATAGAAGGAGAGGAGAGTGAAACTGTCAAGAGCTTCATCTTGCTTGGATCCACAATTAATACCCTTGGTAAAAGCAGTCAGGAAATAAGGAAACACATTTCAATGGGAAAATCTGCAGCTTAGAGATATTTCTAAATTATTGAGGAGTAGTGTTGTCAGTTTGAGGACTAGGGTACGTCTGATTCAGGCCATGGTATTTTGAATTACTAGATATATATCGGAGAGCTGGGCAATTAATAAGGATGACAGAAAAAGAATTGATGTCTTTGAGTAGTGGTGTTGGAGAAGATCACTGGCCATTCCATTGATGGCCAAGAAAATGAATATCTATATCTTGAAGAGGGTGCAGATGGAGTACTTTTTGGAGGAAAGAATGATGAGACTTCACCTAATATACTTTGGACTTATTGCTAGGAGGTGCTATTCTTTGGAGAAGAACATGATGCTGAGAATGGTGAAGGGCTGGTGAAGGAGAGGAAGATCCTCAACCAGATAGATTGACAAGGTGACTGCTGCAATGGGCTCTTGTGTGTCAGGAACTATGAGGATGGTTACGGACAGGACTGGTTTCAGATCTTTTGTTCATAGGGATGCTGAGTTGTGCTCAACTCAAAGACACCTAACAACAACAAGAAGAAAAACAACTTTGACCCTTTACATGTCCCTCTCCAAGGAATAGTCCTTCCTAGCAACATGCCTGAAGTAAATGAGGTGAAGCCTCTTCATCTTTGCCTCCAATTAGCACTCTTGCTGCACCTTCTCCAAAACATATCTGTTTGTTCTCTTGGTCATCCAAGAGATGTTCAGGGCTTTTCTCCAACACCACATGTCAAAGAAATCAATTCTCCTTCTGTCATTCTTATTCATTGTTTAACTGTCAGGTGTATAGTAAGTAATCGGAAAGACTATGGCCTGAGGCATTAGGAAACACAGAAGCCAGAAAGATTGACATATAGGCCATCCCATCAAGGGCTGGATAGGGGATATTATTGTTGAATGGAGTAGGTGGGAGTAGATATAAATGCTGGTGAAGCAGGGCAAAGGGGTGGCTCAAAACACACGTGGCAAGTTTGGGAACAAGACAGAATCTATTGGGGTTTTTTTTCCTACTACTTGGAAATATCCTAATCTGCTCTTCTCTGTAAAATGCTTGTCTGTCAAATAATGTCCTAAATCTGAGCAATCTAATTAAAAAAGACTAGGAAGAAGGATTGGCCATCCACTTCCTAAATAGCAGGCCTTTGAAAACCTTATGTACAATAGAGCTAGCAGATATGGCAGCTGAGGTTGAGCCCTCAAGTATGAGAACAAATAAAAGGAGGAACAGCTGTATGCAGACACTAGTGATTGGAACATGGAATGTAAGAAGCACGACTGTATGAAAACTAGATATTGTTAAGAAGGAAATGGAATGCATAAATATTTACATACCAGATATTGGTGAAATGAGATGGACTCGCATGGAACGTTTTGAGTCAGAGGATCATATGATCTATGCTGGATATGAAAAGGTGAAGAAAAATGGAGTTGCTTTCATAGTTAAAAAAGTCATTTCTAGACCCATCTTGAAATACAATGTTGTGAGTGATAGAATAATAGCCATATGCATACAAGGAAGTCCAGTGAATACCA
>NW_006399784.1:5311948-5313265 GCF_000299155.1 Elephantulus edwardii | reverse complement strand
AATCAAGAAATTAAAGAGTTGAACAGAAGATTTCAGGGGCAGTAAGGGCAAACAAAGTAAAGTATTACAATAAAATGTCCAAGGAGCTGGAGTCAGAAAATCAAAAGAGACAAAGTCGCTCAGCATTTCTTAAGCTAAAGAAATTGAAGAACAAATTCAAACCTCGTGTTGCAGTACTTAAGGATGCTTTGGGCAGAATATTGAATGATACAGAAAACATTAAAAGAAGATGGAAGAGTATATCGAGTCATTGTACCAAAAGTAATTGGTGGACACAGAAAAATTTCATGAAACAACATGTGAGCAAGAGCCTGGGTGATAAAGGAGGAAGTTCAATCTGCTCTTAAAGAATTGGCAAAAAAACAAGGCCCCAGGAATTGATGGCATACCGATTGACTTATTTCAACAAACATGCTGTCCTGGATATGCTCACCAAATTGTGCCAAGAAATCTAGAGGACTGCCACCTGGCCTACTGACTGGAAGAGATCTATATTTGTTCCCATTTCAAAGAAAGGTGATCCGACAGAGTGTGGAAATAATCGAACAATATCATTGATACCACATGTAAGCAAAATTCTGCGGAAGATCATCCAAAAACAACTGGAACAGCACATCAAAAGAAAACTGTCAGAAGTGTAGGCGAGATTTAGAAGAGGCCATGGCACTAGGGATATTATAGCTAATATCAGATAGATCTTGTTTGAAAGCAGAGAGTACCAGAGGAATATTTATCTGTTTCATTGACTATGCAAAGGCATTTGACCATGTAGATCACAACAAACTGTGGCTAACTTTGAGAGGCATGGGAATCCCAGAACACTTGATCGTGCTTCTGTGACAGTTATACTTGGACCAGGGGGCAGTTATCAGAACAGAAACACTGCATGGTCCAAAACTGGGAAGGGTGTGCATCAAGGATGTGTCATCTCCATTTCTTTTTTCCCCCACCATTTCTTTTTAATGTATATGCAGAACAGATTATATGGGGGGCTGGATTCTATGAGGAGAAGTGTGGCATTAGGATTGGAGGTAGAATTCTCAACAATCTGTGTTATGCAGATAACACAACCCTGCTTGCTGAAATACGTATTGAAGCTCAACATCAAGAAGACAAAAGATTCTCACTACTGGGCCGATTGGCAGTATCTTGATACATGGTGAAGAGATTGAGATTTTTGACAGCTTTAGTTTGCTTGGCTCTATAATCAACACTCTTGGTACCAGCAGTCAGAAAATTAAAAGACAAATTGCACTGGGAAAGTCTGCTGTCAGAGACCTCTCCAAGGTACTGAGGAGCAATGATATCAGTCTGGAG
>NW_006399784.1:5309859-5310638 GCF_000299155.1 Elephantulus edwardii | reverse complement strand
TCTGTCATACTTATTGTCCATCTCTGGCTTCCTAGCAAGTGATTGAAAAGAACATAGCCAGAAACATGCTCGTATTAGTCTTCAAATTTGGAGAGGCTCCAGATGGAAGACTTTCATAATACACTACATCTTCTTATTGCCGGCACCAAGGGTGTTGATGGATCCATATATGAAGAAATTCTTGACAATTTCAAACTTTTATCATGTATCATGATGTTGCCTGTCAGTCCAGTGGTAAGGATTTTTGTCTTTTTGATGTTGATATGCAATCCATATTCAAGACTGTAGTCTTTTCTTTTCTGGAGTAAGCATTTCAACTCCTCCTCACTTTCATCCTGGAAGATTGCATCAACTGCATAACACAGGTTGTTGATGAGTCATTCTCCTATCTTGATGCTTTGTTTTTTATAGAGTTGAGCTTCTTGAAATCTCAGAGTGCAACAACAATAGTAGGATACTGTAATATTTCTGCTGTCACATTTCTATAGACAGAAATCATATCCCTAATTATAACACACTTTCTCAAATGCTTTAATAATGCTTTTCTCATATTTAGTATTGTGGATCATATTAAATCTTAGTTAATTACATTGAATCATGGTTTCCCATTAAAGTGGCAGATTTACTTACCACAAAGTTACAGATATATTCGCATCTTCATATTTTGGCTTATATTTTCTCCCTATATGATTTTATTATTTTACAGTACAAACCACTTTCCATGATAAAGTCTGTCATAGTTGTGTTGTTTTAATCTGAAATGTTCATCTATGAGTGTG
>NW_006399784.1:5305120-5309610 GCF_000299155.1 Elephantulus edwardii | reverse complement strand
AACATCTATATCTATATCTGTATCTATATCCACACATACATACACACACAAAAAAAATTAAAGAATCAACAAAGAAATCAAGACTACATTTATCATCTCCCCCCTATCTGGACACATTAATTCTAAAATACATAACTATGTATCATGAACAGAATAATGCATTCCTTAATCATCCAGGTGATACTTCCTCTGGTCAGAGACTTTATATTGCTTATCTCTAGCTGTAAGTACCACCTCACTAATCGTCATAAATATTTGTGTGTGTTAAGTGAAGATATTTTTTTTAATTTGATGGCTTCAAATACTTAGCCCTGCTTTAAGTTATTTCACTGAATATTGTAAAAATATATCTTCTCTTGTTATTTGCACTGCAACCCAAAGACACCTACTGCTCCATGGGAGAAAAATGGGCAATCTCCTCTTAAGAGTTTATATGCCTCTGACAACCTGCCAGAGGGCCATCTATGGATGGTTTCCAACTCAATGGTACACACACCAAAAAAACCAAGTAAAATATAATGATATCAAAAGTCAGAGACCTGCTTTTTGAACAATTTTAAAGCTAAAACTTGAGTAGATTTACTTGAGTAAATTCTGTACTCACTGTAGTTACTAAATATATTATTCCATTGAATGGATAAAAATATGAATGCAAGAAAATCAAGGTAGGAAAGGTGAAACAAAAGTCTATAAATAAATAAAGTCCTATAGCTTCATGATATTGATAAAGTTGGAAAACTTTTCTTTTTTTTCTTATCTGAGGTCACCTGTGGAAAACAGTATGACTTTAAAATTCATAATTAAAAAAAGAAAAAAAAATCCTGCCATTTATATCTTTATGTTTGTACTTGTTATTTAAAAGTATTTACATAGAGTTAATTCTGTCTAAGATTTTATGACTAGAAGTCTTCTTAAAATAGACACCCAATTATTAACCTACTTCGCTAAATTAATGAATCAGGATTTTTCAATTTACACTACTTATGTGGAACCCAAACTAATTTGCATTCTTAATATTGGAATTATTTTACAGTTCATATATTTTACAGTTTTAGAATCTGCTCTTTTTTAAAAGTTGGTGAACAGTTTAATCATGAGAAAAGACTGACTTCGAAAGAACTCTCTTTAATTTCCATTATTTTCTTACGGTTGAGAATATTTTCAAAGATGAAAATGGAGGTCAGCTGTAAGAATTGAAATGTATCAAATGTTTTCAGATATATTTAACACCTTTGTTGGAAGTTTTAGTAGAGCATCTATCAATTGATAGGTTTATAAACTGGCATACTGTCCTTCTCAGTCAGAATTGCAAAATCGTTTTTTGCCCTGCTGATTTAGTTTCTCTCTTTATTCACTAAGATAAATTAACATCAGGCATATCTGAAAGAATAATTCATTGTATGGCTACTAGCAACTTGGAAATTTCATGAGTTCTAGGGATCTTTTTTCTTTTTCTTTTTTTTTTTTTTACTATGTTGAAGAATTATAAAGTATGATGTAGATAGCAATATTTTGTACTTGATGTTGCAAAAGTTGGGCAGAGATTGTGAATAAAGCTTTTAATCTTTGGAAAGCAGGCATTCTGAAATACAATTTGCCAGAGGTTAAGGTTTGACACTGTGGCTACAACAACAGGCTCAAACATATCATAGCTTTTGAAAATGGCACAAGACAACAGTGTTTTGTTGACAGAGTTGCTATGAAGTAGAACCAACTCTATGGCATTCAACAACAGCAAGTAAAAGTAGGTCAATAATAGAGGGCAAAAAATAAAAATTACACCAAGAACCTCAGACATGGACACTTCAAAGATAATGAGCACCTATGAAATAACTGTTAAGAGGAAATAATACAGGATGAGTTAAAACAGCTCAAAGTGATATCCTACTGTGATTATGGGGAGTGATGTTTTATAATTGTGCATGGAGCTTCATTTAGGCTTCCAAATTGTTCAAAACTGTTTTAGGAGAATTTTTTCCCATAACTATATGAATATTATCAAACACATTAAGCCTTTTTAGTAAATACTACAATCTATTGTTAGATGTTTAAATATTCACTTATTTTCTAAAAGATTCTCAGATCACCTGATTAAAGAAAAATAAAATGATGATAAATGTATAAGTATTAGCTGTAGTCTCTTGCTTTTTTATCACACAATTTATAAATATATTGGAATTATCTTCTTTGCACTTTAAAAAGGTATTTCATCAACATAAATATTTCTCCTGATGGTATGCACAGGAATCAGATTGATTACATCTGTGGAAAGAATCACTGGAGAAGCTTAATATCAACTATGAAAATTAGGCTAGCTACTGAGTATGAACAGACCACCAACTACTCATATGCAAGTTCAAACTAAAGCTAAAGAAGGTTAAATCAAATCCATAGAAACCAAAATTTGACATTAAATATATTACGCTTGAATTTTAAAACCTCAGGAACATGTTTGAAGCCTTGAACACTAATAAACAAAGACCAGACGAGCTGTGGAAGGATATAAAGAATATCATCCAGAAGGAAGGCAAAAGTTCATTTCAAAAACAAAGAAAGAAGAAAAGATTAAGATGGATATTAGAAGACAGTCTGAATATGCTTTTTTTGTGCCAAGAAGCCAAAGCAAAAAAGAAGAAATCAAGATTTGAAGCAACTGAACAGAAGATCTCAAAGGTCAGCACATGAAGACAAAGTAGAACATTATAATGAAATGTGCAAAGAGCTGGAGTCAGAAAATTAAAAGGGCCAAACTCACAAGGCACTTCTTAAGCTGTAAGAACTGAACAAGTTTAAACCTTGTGTTACAATATTTAAGGATGCTGTGGCAGAATAATAAACAATTCAAGGAGCATTAGAAGAAGATCGAATGAGTATACAGTCACCATACCAGAAAGAATTGACTGACACAGAAGAATTTAATGCAACAGCGTGTGATCAAGAGGCAATGGTGATGAAGAAGGAAGTTCAAGCTGCTCTGAAGGAAATGGCAATAAACAAGGCCCCAAGAATTGAAAGCATACCAATTGACATATTTCAACAAAGGGGAGCTTCCCTGGACATTCTCACCAGGTCACACCAAGAAATTGAGAGGACATCTACCTAGCCAACTGACTAGAAGAGACTTATACTTATTTCTATCCCCCAAAAAAGGTGATCCAACAGAGTGCAGAAACTATCAAACAATATCATTACTATCACACACAAACAAAATCCTGCAGATTATCCAAAAATGACTGTAAAAGTACATTAACAGGGAACTATCAGAAATACAAAATGGGATTAGAAGATAGCACTAGAGACATTATCACCAATGTCAAATGGATCTTGGCTGAAAGCAGAGTACCAGAGGAATGTCTATCTGTGCTTCATTGACTATACAATGGATTTAACTGTGTGGTTTACAGCAAATTGTGGTTAACCTTGAGAATAATGGGTATCCCAGAACCCTTGACTGTGCTTATGCAAAACCTATACTTGGACCATGAGACATTCATTATAACAGAGTAAGGAAACACTTCATGGTTCAAAATTAAAAATGGAGTGCATCAGAGATGTGTCCTGTCCTCATATTTTTTCAATTACCAATGATCACACCTCAGATAAACCTACTGGCTGGCTATGATATTGCCACTGTGCAAAGCTCATATTTTTCAATGTATACATGAAACATCATTTGAGAGGCTGGACTTTGTGTGGAGGAATGTGGCATTAGCATTAGAGAAAGGATCATCAACAACCTGCGTTATTCAGATGATACAACCTTGCTTGCCGAAACGGAGGAGAACCTGAAGCATTTGCTGCAGAAGGTCAAGGACTGTAGTTTACAATATGGATTGAAGCTTTACATTAAGAAGACAAAGATTCTCACCACTGGTACAATTGCCAGCACCATGATAGATGGAGAAAAAAATTTAGGAGGGGAAGACCTTGGATGAGACTGATTGACCTGATAACTAGGGCAATGGGATTAGGTATGTCAGTCAGTGAGACTGGCTCAGGAGAGGCTGGATTCAGAGCCACTAAACATAGGTTGCTATGAGTCTCAGGTGACTCTATATATGATATAAATAAGTATTATATTTATCCTATAAAAAGAAAATTCATAATGTCACAATGCTACAATATTATGCATAATGTTCTCATTTATTACACGCAACTTGCGGCTGAAAATTAAATACTGATTAAAATTAGTCTACAGCTTTCAATATAGATTATATCTAAACATCAAGAGAATAAATATGTAGTAGGATTTGAGATCAGGGAATGTAATGTCTCCTACATTGTTTTTCTTTTTCAGTAATGCTTTAATTGTTCAGAGTCTCTTTCCATTCCAGACAATTGGAAATTCCTTTTTTCCATCTTCTTAAAGAATGAAATCAGTACCAGGATTGAATTGAACTTGTAGATTTCTTTTGGTAGAACTGACATTTTCATGATATTAGTTTGCTTGGCTCCACAGTCAACTCTCTTGGCATCAGCAGCCAGGAAAT
>NW_006399784.1:5297446-5304695 GCF_000299155.1 Elephantulus edwardii | reverse complement strand
AATTGGGATGGGTGTGTCAGAGGCCATGTGATTGGCACAAGATAGAGCAGGGTTTAGGGCTGTTGTACATAGGGTCGCTACGAGTTGCAAACGACTCCACAGCACATAACAACAACATCCATGAACATGGTGTTTCTTCCATTTATCTAGGTTTTTTGTTGTTCCTTGCAGTAGTGTTATAATTTTCTTTGTATAGATACGTTAGCTCTCTGATGTCATGTGACCATCGAGTTGGAACCGACTCTTAGCTGGCTGGTTCTCCAATGAGTTTTCAGAGGCAATTAATCACATGGCAAAAAGATTGTCCATCTTTCTCCTGCAGAGCAAATGGTGGATGTGAACCAATGTGCCTTTGGGATTGCAATGCAGCTTCATCTTGGAGTTAGCTTTTGTAATTGGTATTGTTTTTGTATTTACTTTTATATGTTCCTAATGCTACTATTGTTGTTGTTATTATAGATTCAGTTAACTGTGCTGTCAAGTCACTTGCAAATCATAGCTATCTTATGCATAGCAGCTCTGAACCTAGCCTTATCATGAGAAAATCTCATCATCTCTGACATAACTACCCCCATAACTCTAGTTGCTGTTTCAATTTACCTTATCCAAGATCTTCCTTTCCTGTGCTTTTTGGTGTTCCATGAATGATGTTCTTTTTTTAAAAGACTTTATTTTTCCAATTTTATTTTATTATTTTATGTGTATGTACCGTCAAATTGGATCTGACTGGTACAGGAGGAGATTGCCCCACCTTCTCCAGCAGAGCATCTGGTGGATTGAACTGCGTACCTCTGGGATTGCAGTTCAGCTTCTTGCCACTAGGCCACCAGAGCTCCCTGAATGATGTTCTTATTAAGGACAAGTCCCTCCTAGCAACATGCCCAAAGTATGTAAGACAGATCCTTAAAATCCTTGTTTCCAGTGAACAACTTGGTTTCACCCCTTACACAGTCCTATTTATTTTCTTGACAGTCCCTTGTATGTTCAGTACTCTTCCTCAGCACCACAACTGAAAGGCATCAATTCTTCTACAATCCTTCATCTTTGTCTGGCTCTCTAATGTGTAGTAAGTAATTATGAATACCGTGACCTGGATCAGGCGCACCTTAGTTTCTAGACTGACATCAGTTGATCTTCAGCACGCTGGAGAGGTCCCTGACAGCAGATTTACCTAATGCAATTCACCTTTTGATTTCTAGACTGTTGGTGTTAGGAGTTTTGATTAAGTTGTGAACAATCTCTATCTTTTCTCCTTTATCATGGAAATGACAAATGACCCAAGAAATTTGCCACAGCAGAGAAAGTCAAATGATTTTATATGTTGATCTTACATCCTGCTACTTTGCTGAGTTTGTAGATTATGTCTAATAATTTTTCTTGCTGAATCTTTTTAGTATTCTGTGTATGCTATCATATTATCTACACATAGAGATTGTTTCACCTCCTTTTTATCAATTTTAATGCTTCTTATTTACTGCTCTGGACAATGATCAGGGAGGATAGAAGGAGAATTGATACCTTTGAGCTGTGGTGCTGGAGAAGAGTATTGAGAATACCATGGACTGCTAGGAAAACAAACAGATTTGTCCTGGAAAGGGTTAAACCGGGTGGCTCCTTGGAGGCAAGGATTCTGAGGCTCCTTCTAACATACTTTGGACATGTTGTGAGGAGAGACAGGTCCTTAGAGAGGGACATCATGCTTGGGAGGCTGGAGGGACAGCGCAGGAGAGGAAGGGCCTCTATGAGGTGGATTGATTCAGTGACTGGGGTAATTGGGACGGGAGTGTCAGAGACAGTGCGATTGGCACAGGACAGAGCGAAGTTTAGGGCTGTTGTACATAGGGTCACTATGAGTCGCAGGCGACTCGACGGCACATAACAACAACAACAAACAACATTTACTCCTCTTGCCTTTTTGCTCTAACTAAAGCCTCTAATACAATATGGAATAGGAGCTGTGATAGTAGACATCCTACCTAGCTCTTGTTCTCAGTAGGAATACCTTTAATCTTTCTACACTGAAGGAGAAATTGTCTCTTGGTTCAGAGTATAAGCCCTTAATTATTTTGAGAAATGTCCCCTCTATTTTTATTTTTTTGGGTGTTCTTATTAGGATAGGGTGTTGGATTTTGTCAAAAGCTTTTTCTACATCAATTTAAATAATCATATGGTTGTTATTTTTTTTCCATGTATGTGGTGGGATATATTTTATTATTTTGTTTTTCTTATGTTAAACCAACTTTGCACACTAGTTATGAATATCAGTTGATCATGATATATTAATCTTTTTATATATTGTTGGATTCTATTGGCTAGGATTTTGTAAAGGATTTTTGTCTATGTTCATAAGATGTTTTGATGAATAGTTTTCTATTTTGGTAGTTTCTTTACTTGACTTTTGTATTAGAGATATGTTCACTTCATAGAATGAGCCTGAGAGTATTTCTTCCTCTCTTCTAGTTTATGAAATGCTTTGTGTTGAATCAGTGACAGGTTTTCTTTGAATGTTTGGTAAAATTTGCCTGCAAAGTCCATGGGTTTTATTGCTGGGATTTTTTTTTTCATGACCTGTTCCACTTCTTCTTCTGTTATGGGTCTATTCAGGTGTTATAATTCAGTCTCTGTCAATTTGAAATAGTTTTAAAGTATTTGTTCATTTCCTCTAGGTTTTCATATTTGTTAAAGCATAGTTTTGAGGTCTCCCCCCTTACAATTACACTACTGTTCTTTTTGTTTCTTTTGGTTTTGTTGTGACATAGATCTTTTAATGTCTTATCTAGATTATTTGTGTAATTTCTCTCTTTTCCTTTGTTCGGTTTGCGAGTAGTGTATTGATTTTATTGAGTCTTTTGAAGAACCAGCTTCTGATTTTGTTGATAGTTTCAATTGTTTTTCTGTTTCCTATTCCATTTATTACTGCCTTAACTTTATAATGTATTTTATTTTAGAGTTTATCAGGCTTGTTTATTGTTCTTTTTATAATTGTTTGAAATGTTAGATTACTGGTATAGTATAGACACATAGGTATATATATGCATGATTGACATGAATGGGTAGATTCAGTTCAATCAATGGAATAAAATTGAGGACCAAAAATCAACTCATTTGCATATGGTCAACTGATCTGACAAAGACACAAAATCATTCACGTGGAGAAATGACAGCCTGTTTAACAAATTGTGTTGCAAAATTGGGAAAATATCTGCAGAATACTGAAATAAGACCCACACCTTACATAATACACAAAAACCAACTCAAGGTAGATTAGGGACCAGGAGTAAACTAAAAGACTGAAAGCTTATCAGAGACAAACGAGGAACAAAAAAAGAAGCTTTAATCAATGGCATGAATAGGCTTCTAAACATATCAAATAGCCTTCAACTAGAAGAGGATAATATAAAGATATTAAAAATCATATCATTATACACATCAAAAACTTTTTCAACAGATTACAAAGGAAATTTAAAGACTGAAAAAATTTGGTAATCACAAATCTCATAAGAAACTAATTTCTGAAATTAATAGAATACTTTAGAAAAAAGTGAACAACCCAATCACAAAATGGACAGAAGATATGAAAACATTTCACCAAAAAGAAATCCAGATGGCAAACAAGCACACAAAGAAAGGTTCAATATTCCTAGTACTGTTTTTGTGTGTGTGTTTTGTTGTGTACAACTCAATTAGCACCATGCTATAAGTGACCCTTCATTGAGTTTTTCAGAGGCAATAAATTGCAAAGGAGGAGATTATACATCATTCTTCTACAGAGCAAATGTTGGGTACCTTTGTGTTGGTAGTGCAAGTCTTTACTACTATTGTTGTTGTTGTTGTAATGTGCCATTGAGTTGCTTATGACTCATAGTGACATTATACACAGCAGACTTAAACCCTGCTCTATACTGTGCAAACCTAATTGTCTCTGATACCTCTATCCCCATTACCCCTGTCACTGACTCACTTCATCTCACCCAGTGTCTTCATCTCTTGGGCTATCCATCCACCCTCCCAAGCATGTCCCTCTCCAAGGACAGGTCCCGCCTTGCAACATGTCCATAGCATGTCAGATGAACCTTCACTATCCTTGCCTCCAAAGAGCAGCCTTGTTTCACCCTACTAGGACAAATTTGTTTGCTATCCTAGCAGTACATGGTATATTCAGTACTCTTCTCCAGCATCAAAGCTCAAAGGTATTAATTCTCCTTCTATCATCCCTAGTCATTGTCCAGCTTTCTGATGTAGAACAAATAATTGCAAATACTATGGCCTACATCAGACGCACATTAGTCTCCAGATTGACATAGTTTTTCAGCATTTCTTAAGCTGAAGGATCTGAAGAACAAACCCAATCTTGGAGTTGCAATATGTAAGGGTGCTTTTGGGCAGAATATTAAATGATGCATGAGGCATTAAAGGAAGTGTAAATTGTACCAAGAGTCATATTACCAAAAAGAATTGGAAGACACAGAAAAATGTCATGAAACAACATATGAGTAAGAGCCTGTGATGATTAAGGTTAAGCTGCTCTGAAAGAATTGGCAAAAAACAAGGCCCAGGAATTGATGGTCTACCAATTGACTTATTTCAACAAGCAGATGTTGCCCTGAATGTGATCACTAAATAGTGCCAAGAAATCTGGAGGATAACTACCTAGCCAACTGACTGGAAGATACCATCAGTATTTGTTCCCATTCCAAAGAAAGGTGACCCAACAAAGTGCAGAAATTATAAAACATAACACTATTAGAGAGATGCAAGCCAAACCAGTGATGAGATATCATCTCATCTCTGCAACAACATCAAAGTTCAAAAGGAAAACAAACAACAAATGCTGGGGAGGATATGCAGAGATTGGAATCCTCATTCACTACTGGTGGGAAAGAAAAATGGCATAATCACTATGGAAGCCAGTCTGGGACTTTAAAAAAAAATGCAAATGGAAATATCATTTGACCCAGCTATCTTAAGATTGTACTATGCAAAACCATGAGCACAATAGTGAGACCAGGAAGCAGTTCTCAGAACAGAACAAGGAAAAATTGCATTGTGCAAAATCAGGAAAGGAATACATCACAAATGTGTCTTGTCTCCATATCTTTTCAGTTTACACTCAAAACAGATACTATGGGAGGCTGGACTTAATGAGAAGAAATGTGGCAGTTGCAAAAAGGTCATCAGCAACCTGTGCCATGCAGGTGACACAACCTTGCTTGCTAAAACTGAGGAGGATCTGAAGCATTTGCTGCAGAAGGTCAAGGACTGTTGTCTGCAGTATGGATTGAAGCTCAACCTCAAGAGCAGAAAGATTTTTACCACTGAGCCAATTAACAGCATCAATTGCCAGGATCATGATAGATGGAGAAGAGATAATGTTGTTAATAATTTCAGCTTGCTATGTCCCACAAACAACACTTTTGGCATCAGCAGTCATGAAATTAAAAGGCAAATTGCTATAGGAAAATGTGCTGTCAGGGACCTCTCCAGAGCGCTAATGGGCAATAACCACAGTCTAAGGTGAGCCTGATCTAGGACATGGTCTTTTCAATTACATGCTATACATCAGAGAGCTAGATAAGAAGAAGAAATGATGTCTTTGTGTTGTGGTGTTAGAAATGAGTATTGAAGACACCATGGACTGCAAGAGAACTAACAAGTCAGTCCTGGAGGAAGTGAAATGAAGCTGTTCATTGGAGTCAAGATTTTGAAGCTCCATCCCACTTATTTTGGGCATGTTTTCAGGAGAGGCTACTCCTTGGAGAAGTACATCATGTTTGGAAAGGTGAAGGGAAAGAGCAGATGAGGATGACCTTGGATGAGATGGATTGGCACAGTAACAGGCCTAATGTGGGTAGGAGTGTCAGAGCTGGTGCAATTGGCTCAGCATATGGCATAATTTGCAGCTATTTTGCATAGATTTACAATGAGTTACAAGTGACTTGATGGCATGTAACAACAACAATATCCCAGTATTGGGAACCTATCCTAAAGAAACCAGAGCCTTGATACAACGAATGTATGTACACCTATGTTCATTGCCATTTTATTTACAATAGCAAAGAGATGGAAGCATCTTAAGTTCCCACTCACAAAAAATTGGCTAGAAGATCTGTATTACATTCATAAAGTGAATTATACAACACTGAAAGACAATCAACTTGTAAAGCATACAATGTTGTAAACTGTACAACATGAAAGAGCCTGGAAGACATTATGGTGAGTGAAATAGCTTAGTCATAAAAGGGTAAATATTACATAACACCACAAATATAAAAATAGGATGGACAAGATGGTACACAAGAAGGATAAATATGGCTAGATAATGAACACTATACTGGAAGAGGTGAAGGAAACGACTACTTGAAAGGAATAGATGATTAGACATAGTATGCATGACAACAATATGAAGAAAGGCATGGATTACAAA
This sequence comes from Elephantulus edwardii, assembly GCF_000299155.1. Taxonomy (NCBI): domain Eukaryota; kingdom Metazoa; phylum Chordata; class Mammalia; order Macroscelidea; family Macroscelididae; genus Elephantulus; species Elephantulus edwardii. Next base: position 5,298,271 of record NW_006399784.1, on the reverse strand, counting down.
ATAAATTGGGAACAGAGGAGGCAGGAACACTGTGACACTGATGTGTCAAATATGATAATGGTTACCCAAGGTGGACAGTGTTTGGTGAAGCTCCCCTATTAAACCAGGCTTGGAAGCAGGAATGGCATCTACTTCTGATGAAAGTTATATAAGTGTTGAGGCCTTTTGTTCATAAGGCCGCTATGAGTTGCCTACGACTCGAAGACACTTAACAACAACAACACTGTTGAACATAAACATGCCATGTGATCCACCAGTATCACTTCTAGTAATCCAAGGAGAAATGTGCAAACATGGGTAGTAGGAATCAGATAAAAATATTCATAGTGTCAAATATGAAACTGAAAATAAATCAATACCAAATCGAAAAAGAACAAGGGTGGATTTGTTTAAAGTGAAACTATTAAATCATGAAAATAATTGGTTATTTTATAGTTTGTTATAGACCCATAACTGACCCTCCAGTGGGTATGGAAGGAGATTGATTGCCCATCCTTCTTACAAGGAACAGCTTCAAACTGTATTCCTTAGGAATTACAGTGCCGCTTATTGCCACTAGGCCACCAGAGCTCTTTTTATACTCATTACAAAAATGTAATTTACCTCTAAGAGAGCTTCCTAATTGTGATAACCTTTAAATTGAGTTGGAGGTTGGATTTAAAAAGATGAAAATACAATTTTAAATTAATTTCCTGAATTCATCATTCTAGAATAGTAAAGGTTACATTAACTAATCTACCCCCTCAACTTGTATGCGTATAAAAGCATCTTGAAGTACAATATTGTCAGTGACAGGATAATATCTACACGCATACAAGGAAGTCC
>NW_006399784.1:5292750-5294246 GCF_000299155.1 Elephantulus edwardii | reverse complement strand
TCAATTGGCACAGGACAGAGCAGAGTTTAGGGCTGTTGTACATAGGGTCGCTATGAGTCGCAAGCGACTCGACGGCACATAACAACAACACAACAGATTGAGAGCACCTATTCCTTAAGGAAATGTCCAAATATTTCATTTTACTTAAACCCACAATCTATAACTATATAAGCAGCAATCAAGAAATCAAAGGATGGATTGTATCTGACAAATTGCTACAAAAGTCATCTTTGACAAATGCTACCTTGAGGACTTGGTGCCTATGAACCATATCATAGTAGTTTTGATTGTCTCACATTAATTAAAATGCTGGAACGTGAATGGAGGAAACCAAAGAATCGATGCATTTGAATTACAGTATTGGCAAAGAATATGGAGTGTATTATGATCTGGCATGTGAATAAATAATATCATCTTGGAAGAAGTACAGCTAGAATACTGCTTGGAAGTGAAGATGGTTAAACTTTTTTACATGCTCTGAACATATTAACAAGAGGGATAGTTTCTGCTCCAAAGAAGGACATGGGTCATGGTAAAGTAGAAGGTCAACAAAAAAGGAAGATCCTCACTTTAACAGTGTGAATGCAGTGGCTACAAAAATGAGCTCAAGTTTCTCAAGGATTGTGGTAACAGTGCAGGACTGAGAAAGGCCTCATTCTAAAATACTAGCTAGACAGCAATTAATAGTTTTTAACTAATAAGCTATCTCATTATCTTACATTTTACATTGTGACAATAAGAAAATCTACCACCTGCCTATCTTCTCAACCAATGACATTCATCTGGCAGTTAACAAATGGTAATGCAACAAAGAGTAATGCAGCTATGATGGTTACAGTTAGACGTTAAACTGGGACAAGATTCTCAATGGTTTGGCAATTATATAACAATGTAATTTTTCAGTTATGTGATGACGTAGTCATCGCCTATGTATAATGTTATATGTGACCATCCTCTATTTATGCATAATGTCAATGTTAATAATATGACTGGGTCTTTGAAACCTAACTATGTTGTTAAGTAAGGCATAATGATATAGAAAACTGTGGCAAAGTAATGTGTTACATATTGTGCTGCTAACCAAATGTCAATGGTTTGAATTTACCAATGAATCTAAAGGATTAAGAGGGATAATTTGCTGCCATGAAAAATCATAGCTTCTGAAATTTGTAAGTTCACTCTGTCTGAATAGACTTGATAGCAATAGAAACATTGTGTATAGATAGTTGTACAAAGGCAGCACATCACTGGCGGTTTCCTAAGAGGATAGTTTAAAGTAGAAAATCATCAGAAAATTTTAATTGATAAAAAGAATATCTAAAAGCTTATTTGTGATTAAAATGGGAGTTTTGAAATATGATTATCAGAAAGTTTATCTTATCTGATGACAACATTCTATATGACAAATATACTAATATTAAAGCAGAACATTCTGTCTTAAAAGATACTAAAGAATAAAATTAATGGTAACTACAGAAGTTAAAAGATGCTGCCTT
>NW_006399784.1:5285035-5291361 GCF_000299155.1 Elephantulus edwardii | reverse complement strand
TTTTTAAGAGAAAATTAACAAACATGAATGAATATTCTATTTCATTAGCTAGTATAAATAATTTTTTCACTATGACAATGACTTGTTATATTGACAGTCACTTGAAAATAAGTTTGGCTGTGACTGCTGGGTGCCAAGAAGGGGCTGTGCACCCCAAAGGCATGTGGTTTGAATCCACCAGCTGCTTCACAGGTGAAAATGGGCAATCTCCTCTGGAATGATTAACTACCTCTGAAAACCCACTAGAGGATCGATCACCTATGGGTAAGTTCTGACTCCACAGTACACTTACACGCATGCTTGTCTCTGTATTCCTCAATATAAATTTCATTATCAAATTACGATTTTGTTAAAAAAAATCTGAGCTGGATTTATTTTAAAATAGATTACATTTAAAGACTGTTATTGTCATGTGCCTTCAAGCCACCTGCAACTCATGACCTGATGTACAATAGCTCTTTACCCTGCAGTATCATGAGGCAGTCTCACTATCTCTGCACACCTACCCCCACTGCCCCAGTTACTTTGTCAATACATCTCCTCTGGGTTCTTCTACTTCTGTGCTGATCCTCTACCCTTCCAAGCATTATGTACTTCTCCAAGGACTGGTCCCTCCTGGCTACATGTCCAAAGTATGTGAGACAGAAATTCAAAATGCTTGCCTCGAGAAGCAACTTGGTTTCATTATCTTCAAGACAGATGTATTTGTTTTATTGGCAGTTCATGGTATATTTAATACTCTTCTCCAGCACTACAATTCAAAGTAGTCGATTCTTCTCCTGTCTTCCTCAGTTACTGTCCAGCTCTCTGATACATAGTAAGTAGTTGCAAAGACCATAGCCTAAATCAGACACACATTATTCTCTAGTCTAACATCATTGCTCTTAAGTAATTTAAAGAGATGCCTGACAAGATATTTTCCTTATGTAATTCATCTTTTGGTTTCCTGACTGCTGATGACAAGAGCTTTGATTGTGGAAATGAGCAAGTTGAAATCTTCAAGCAACCTCAATTTGTCTCCATCTATCATGGTCTTGCCGATTGGCCCAGTGGTAAAAATATTCATTTTCTTGGTATTGAGATTAAATTCATACTGTAGACTGTATTCCTTTCTGACTCTATCCCTTCATACATTTCATTATAATGCTGCACTCTGTCTTCCTGAGCTTCCCCTTGAAATCTTCTGGTCAGCTCCTAAACCTCCTCATTTCTTTCCTTTCCTTAGGCTTCTTGGTGCTCTAGAGCAACCTGTTCTGAGATGGTTTTTTAATTCATATGTGATAGATTCAAGGTCACACTTTGATTCTTTAGAATTTTATTTCATTTTCTTTAGTTTCAATATGAACTTCCATATCAGGAGTTAATAGTCTATTTCACAATCAGCACCTTGCTTAGCAAATAATATGTAATAAAACTTGATTTGGCATTGATATTACATAGATATATAAACAACTAATTAAAATTTTCAGAAAGTTGGTAGGTTGTTCCAAGAAACAATAAATAATGGATTCAAGCTATTTCCCACAATTTTATCCATAGGTCTGAATAACTACTAAAAATTAAATTGCTACAACTATATTTACTGAAAAGATACATGTTTGGAAGCAGGAGTGAAATCCACTTCCTAAACAAAATGCCTCTGGAAACTCTACGAACTTTGATAAATGTCGATAGTTATAGAAAGGTTTCAGGTTTTTGTTCTTAGGCTCTCTATGAGTCATGCTCCATTTGACAGCAATTGACAACAACAGCAGGATAGCTAATAACAAATAATTTAAAACTTGAACTTATCATAAAATTGATATTGCTTTATTTCTAAATTAACAATTAAAAAATTTGCCTTTGTGTTTACTATTAGAGAAGTTTCTGGTTTTACATTCATTAAGTTACTATAGTAGTGAATCTGAGCTAAACTAATAGTCATTATCTATTCAAGATTTCTTAGTGTATGCATTCCTTTCTTCTTACAATCATTTTTCCATTTCATGCAGAGCCTTTATTTCATTTTTTATTTTCTAGGACTTCATTATCTATGCTAAGCCTGACATTTTCCAGATTGAAAATACTAAATTTGTCTTTTTCGACCATCTGTGTTAATTCTTGTGCTAAAACTATCACTTACCACTTTGCCCTAATTAAATCCAACAGTACATATCATTCAGTGCCCTAATAACTTCTCTCTTGCAGTACTTCCTTATTTCTTGAAAAAGCCAATGTGCATCTATACTTAAAGGGACTCTAGCTCAGTGCCTCAGAGATAGGTGAGCATGTGTTGTAATGAGGAAACTCCCTGGAAAAGGGCATTTTAACCTTATTACTTTGATTGAAACTTTCCATTTTCATCCAGAGAGGAAAAACAAAAATGTTGAGCTTCCTTACTCTGCAGTTCTAATGAAAGATGTACAGCTTTAGTCAACTTTCACCTTTGCTTTTTTTGCAGTTTCTTATCAATAGTAAATATCCCTAAATCCTATTTGCCCCTCAAAAAACTCTCATGTTCATTGTCATGAAATTAGAACAGACTTATCCCTCCCCCCTCTCCAGAAGGTTTTCAGACACTATAAATGACAGGAGAGTAGATAGCCTATCTTTCTCCCTGTGATAAAGCTGGTGAATTCACATCATCCTCATCTGGGTTGGTAGCATAACACCCCATCCACTATGCTATCACAACAATCTTTTATTTACTTAGTTTTTGTTTAGTTGTTGTTTTGCTTAATTTTTTCGGTTGGTATAATTACAGATTTATGGGACAATGGGGTCAGTTGCCATTAGATAGTATATAATGCTTGTGTTCTCTGTCCTGCTTTGGTGAGTAGCATCTTGAGTCCTAAAAGCTTATGAGATGGCTTCTAGGATAAAACTATTGGTCTCTGTGAGAAATAAACCAAATATTCAGAGAAGAAACTACTTTACAGGAATAATAGTCTACACAAACCTTGACCTCATCCATCCTGAAAAACAAAATGGTGCCATCTAATAATACCAACCCTTATGATCAGGGATGTAATAGACAGATCCTGGTAGAATAGAAACAATTTGTGGAAAGAACAAAAAATGGTAGAAAATCTGAATTTACTAGACTGGTTGAGACTAGAAGACTCTACACAACTGTTGTCCTAAGATACTTTTTAGACCTTGAATACAGACAATTCCATGAGGTCATTAATTAATAAATTGGCTCACAAAGTAAACAATTTTATCTCTGAATCTTATGCATCTTTTAAAATTCATCAATATGAGACCAATGGATTCGGCTTGGTAGCATCTAACAGCAATGTATGAATATATATCTATATAATGTATATATGAACTCTAGCTTTCTAAACATAAGGTAAGATATACACAATAGAAATAAAATATGATCTATACACATATACACACTAAAAAATACATTTAAAGTTTGTTATCTCCAGAAGTTTACACACTAAAAAAATTAAATATAGAATACTTATAATAATAAGCTGGATAATAAAGTATTTGGAAGCAGGAGTGGCATCCACTTCCTAAACAACATACCTCTGGAAACTCTATGAACTTTGATAAATGACTATAGTTGTCGAAAGGCTTCAGGCCTTTTACTTATAGGGTTGCTATGAGTTGTGCTTGAATCAATGGCAATCAGCAAGAACTACAACATATATGTTATATATTGTTGTTGTTTTTATTGTTGTTAAGTGCCTTCAAGTTGTGGATGACTCATAGTGACCCTATAAACAAAAGACCTGAACACTTGTATAACTTTTGTCATTTCTCCACGTTCATAGAGTTTCCAGAGGCAAGACATTTTGCTTCTAAGCTTGTTTTAATCAAGAAGCCCCATCAGACACTGTCCACCATGGGTAACCATTATCGCATTTGGCACATCAACATCACATCAACGTCACAGTGTTTAGCATCACAGCAACCACAAGTTACATCTGTACAGCAATGCAAAGGCCAGTGCAGCACCACTTAGAAGAATGTTTGACAACATTCATTTCTTTATTGTGTGTGTAATGGCTTATATTATCAGACTTTTATAAGAAATCTAACTCATTTATGGTGGCTGTGTCTTTTGTATGGTTTCTAATATCTTTATAATTAATATTTTATAAGTAATGAACAAGAATACTGTTTGTACTCTACCAGCTTTCATTTCCTGGCTTTAAGCTTCTTTGTGAGCATGTTACTTCTGATCACCTTCTTTATTGCAGAAAGAATTATTCCTATGCTACCCATCATGATAATCAATCCATGAATATTATATCAGCTTTATTTTGCCCTTATTTATTTTGAAGATATCTGGGATTTCCCTGTTCTTGTTTTCGTGCTGTAAATTTTATTTTGACCTGCATATAAAGAAATTTCTACCTGTGCTAAGACTTTTTGCCAAGCTCAGGCTTCTCTTTGAAGTTTACCATAAAAATAATTGTAAAAAAAAATTATTCATGTCATGTGAGAAGCCCATTTTTAATGCTTTAATTAAATTTTGAGCCTTTTCATATGGTTTTCATAATCTTTTAAACCTTTATATCTTTCTTATTCTATTACTATGAATTATTAGTTGTTTAAATAAATAGCCTTTTTTTACCGTTTTATAACTTTATTTGACAATCAGCTATTAGTTTTCATCCACATTGATGGTCTGTAGATTTTTGAAAGTGGTGACAGGTACATAGGTAACCAGTGTATACAGCTTGTTTGGGGAATCTTCATCCTCATTACATTTTCTGGACAACCATACACGGATGCGGTATGGGACATTCCTTATTCCTTTGGCCCAGACAGCTTTGTTAAGCCTGATGTCAATGCGAACATCTGGTGTTCCCATCTCCCTCATGACAAATTTCTGGATCTCCTTTAGTGCCCGAGGAGCACGCTTCTTAAATCCCACTCCATGGATGCACTTATGAATGTTGATGGTCGCCGCTTCGTTGGTGGCAGAATAGCCTTTCTTCTTCTCACCACCCTTCTTTGCGGGGGCCATAGCACCAGAACCAGGCTGGAAAGCTAAATAGCCTTTCTTAAACAGCATATTACACCTTTTATATAGCTTTCTTATACTACTTCTAACACACCACTACATAATTTGTTATGGTGCAGTCAAAAGTTTATCATTCAAATGTTTTTCCCAGTCAATAATAAACTGGTAATATTTTGTGCTAAGGTAATTTTGTATGAAGGCAAGAGGATTAAGATGGTACAAACATCCCACCCTACTTGTGGCTCATAAAAACTCATGGGACTTCAATGCTAGGTGTTTTCTCTTCTGGAACATTTGCTTTCCTCGGACATAGCACCTAGCCAGCAATATCCACATTTACCATTCATCTGTGCCACAATTGACAGTCTACATGATCTTGGCCCATCCCTCACAAGTTTCTGTATTTATGGTCAAGTGAGTCATTGTCTTGAAGGGTCTTAGTCTCTTGGAGACCTTCTAGTAAACTGTCAATCCCAGGGAATTAGGAAACTAAACAAAGGAGGAGCTGTTGATACCAGAAATCATAAACTTATATGGCAGGTCAAACATTTGGGACAATATTAACTTGATATTTCTTATAACTGGCCTGCTACTAATCTTAGCAGAATTAATTATAAAAACATGCACAAAGAAAATCTAATATTTTTTTAAGTATTTTGCCTATAATAACTGAAATACTCCAATATATAATTGTTGCTGTTATGTGCCATTAAATCATTTGTTCCTCATAGTAACACTATATACAACAGTCCTAAACCCTGCTTTATCTTGTGCCAACCTTATTTGTCTCTGACACACCTACCCCCACCATTCCAGTGACTTAATCAACCCATCTCATTGTGAATCTTCCTCTCCTGTGATGTCCCTCTACCCTCCCAAGCATGATGTCCCTCTCCAAGGATTGGTTCCTTCTTGCAAGATGCGCAAAATATGTTGGATGAAGCTTCAGAATTCTTGCCTCCGAGGAGTAGGCTGGTTTCACCCTCTCTAGGAGGAACCTGTTTGTTCTCCTTGCAGCCCATAGTATATTCAGTACCCCAGCACCACAGCTCTAAGGCATCAATTCTCCTTCTATCATTCCTAGTCATTGTCCAGCTCTCTGATGCATAGCAAGTAATTGCAAAGACCATGGCCTGTATCATGTGCACCTTAGTCTCCAGACTGGCATCATTACTTTTCAGTTCTCTGCAGAGGTCCCTGATAGCACACTTTCCCAATTTGTCTTTTAATTTTCTGGCTGCTGGTTCCAAGAGTGTAGATTGTGGAGCAAAGCAAACTGAAGCTATTAACAGTCTCCAGTCTCTTCACCATCTATCATAATGCTGCCAGTTGGCCCAGTGGTGAGAATCTTTGTTTTCTT
>NW_006399784.1:5279351-5281340 GCF_000299155.1 Elephantulus edwardii | reverse complement strand
GAGTCTGAGACAACTTGATGGCACATAACAACAACAACATTTAAATATCAGTCATTCATGTTTGTGCATAAAGTGTCAGTACTCTCCTTTTCATTCTTAGTTTATTATTAATTACCTAGACTTACCACACTTTTAAATTTATTCCTCAATTAGAGGAGTAGTTTAAGTTCTGGCAATTAAAAATTTACAGATGGGTTACAATATGAACACTTTTTAGCCATAATTAAATGACCTGAGAATATGTAGTTTGTCTTTCAGTATGGCTTTTCTAGCATGAGTGATTAAACCATGTGGAAGGGTGGCACTATGCAAAGGGAGGATGCTGGCCTATTTATAAAAAGATTGGTTATCTACCATTGCACAAGAGGGCGAAACTCAACAATCTACAAGAGGATTGGTTAGTCTTGCCAATAAACTGAACCACTCAAGCTAGAGATACAAAATTCTTCCCCAATTCAGAAAGGAGAGACCTCTCCCAACCAGGTGAAATGTAGGACACACTTTGATATGGCAGCAGCTACGATGCTTGAACTAGAGAATTGAGGAGAGATGAGTTATGACCTGGGGAATCAAAAAGCCAGTGTTGGCAGGACTGAGAACTTTGTGGAAAATAGTGAGCGGGATGCCAGGATGGCAGGATTGAGAACTTGAGGACAATTTGAGCCACAAGACTTGATACTGAAGTGTCTGTGTGTACATTTTGGAAGATGTCTTGACTGTACTATGTTATTAATCTGAATTATGACCTTTTGACTTCCCCAGTATGGTTCTGTGTGGTCTGTGAGTTATCACATCAGATTTTAGACCCACCTAAGTGGTGTGTTAAGATGAGTAGAAAGAGGAACATGTAGGTGGGACATGTTTGACCTCACAGGAATTGGTTTTGTGTTGGTAATACTGTGAACTGGGATTATTCCACCCTGTAATGTTGATAAAGGTCAGGTATGGTTGTCTCCACATCAGTCTTGCTCTTTTTTATAGTTGGTGTCAGAAGTAAAGTTCAATGTGATAGGTCCAGACTCAGGGAAATATGGGATTTTGTAAGAAGTTAGGAGTACTGGAAATGCACTTAAAATGGCTAATTTTGAAGAGACTAAAATGGAGAGGGAAAGCAGCTTTTGACCTAAAAGTTTCCAGGTCATACAAACATGGCCTGGCACTGAAATTAAAGTTGGAACTGTTAATCCCTTGAAAGATTTATGTGTTACATTCTTGTTTGCTTACCTTTAGAATATTGCTGTTTCTGTTTTGTTGTTGTTTTTGTTCAAATAGTAATGTTAATATATTGTATAAATAAGGTTTTGGCCGATGTAATATTAAGATGTATGAGAAACATGACCCTTGCCTGACTGCCACCAAGAGGAGCTGCCAGCCATCAGGAGTCCCCTAGAGTAAGCGTAATTGAGGGTGGGGTCAAGCCTGGGGAACCTGCTCCAGACCCTAGCTTCAAATCTCATCAGGCCTTCTGCCTATAGCCCTTGGGCCTGCCTTTAATTGTTTTTGGTGAAACATTCTTCTAGGAGAGGTAACTAGTGGTTTCCATGAAGCTGAATACTGTTACCCATGGTGGTGGACATTGTTTGGTGAAGATCCCCAATTAAAACAAGGTTGGAAGTAGGAGTGGCATCCACTTCCACAATAGCTTGTCTCTGGAAACCCTATGAACCTGGAGAAAAGACAAAGTTATACAGGAAGTGTCTAGGACTTCTTTGGTAGGATTGCCTTATTAGGGAAGGCAATTAACAATAACAACAGCATGATAAACATGATTGCAACATACTGTAAATCTTAAAGTGTATAATTGCCCTGAGGCAAATTGAACATGCTGTAATGGGTGGATTTGCCCTGGAGAAATGCTTGTTGAAGCTGTAGATTAGAGAGTATGGGGTTTAGCCAGAGGGGAGAATTAAACCCCATTCAGTACTCTGAGATTTGCATTTGAATAGATTTTCCTTAGTTTCCTGTACACTGAAAAAAAAAAAAAAAAAA
>NW_006399784.1:5273863-5278546 GCF_000299155.1 Elephantulus edwardii | reverse complement strand
GAGGCTGGAGAGAATTATTCTGAGTGAACTAATGAAATCTCATAAGGACAAATACTGCATAAAGCCATTAGTGTAAAAAATAGAAGGATAACTAGTAAAACTCACAGGAACTTGGAGAGCAGGGGAAAATGGGAGTGGAGGAGTGAGGATATGTAGGAGTGAAAGGGGTAGAGAGAGGTGGAGGGGGAGCAAATGGGAAGAATCTGGGTGAAAACACAGGATAATAATGGACAAGGTCCAATGATGATTAATTTTATAAAACAATGCATGAGAGTATATGAAACACAGTGTGAATGAAGAATAGCATAAAACACAATGTATATAAACTTTGTAAGCAAACTAATAAAAACTGTTAAATAGAATGTATAAGAATGATTATAAGAAAGACAATGTAAATTAAAGATTGTATAAAACACAATGTGTTAGGGGAAAAAAATGTTGAGAGCATTAGAGAGACAGAAAGAAACTGGTCCCAAGAAATGAACTGGCATTTATTGCCTGGTATGTAAGAGACAGGGGGACAAGTTAAAAATGGCTGAGGGCAGTCAAGGACAGTTCCTTTTTTATAGGAGTTTTAGGGTGGACTAAGGAAGAAGGTATTTTGCTTGGATTATATGGGGTTGTTTAATTAATTTGGGCATGGACTTTTGTGATTAGGCCTAGAGCATATCAGAATGCATTGTCTGATCTGGTCTCTGATCCTGGCACCTCAGACATTATTAGGTTTCTTCAGGAAGTGATTAAGCCTGGGGGTAACTGCAACATTCTTCTTCTGAAATGCATAACAATGAAATATAATGTAAACTTTTGTTAAAATAACAATTTTTATAAAAGGGGCAAATGTTAAACAAATTGAAGCTAAAGAAAATGAAAACAAATCTATAAGAACCAAATATGACTGTGTCTGTCCCACCTGAATTTAAAAACCATCTCAAGGAAGTGTTTAAAGTATTGAACACTAATGAACATAGTTACCAGATGACCAGTGATATAAGATCAAGAATAGCATATATGAATAAAGTAAAAATGAAAAAATAAAAAAACAACAAAGATAGAGGAGGAAGAAAAGAGCAAGATGGATGTAGAAGAGAATCTGAATGCACTAGAATGGCAAGAAGCCCAAATAAAGAGGGGGAAAAATAGAAGTTAAGGAGTTGGACAAAAGATTTCAAAGGGCAGTTTATAGAGACAAAGAGTAAAGGAATGTGCAAAAAGCTGAAGTCAGAAAGTCTAGATGGAAGAACTTGCTCAGAATTTCTAAAGCTGAAGGGAATGAAGAATAAATTCAAAACTCCAGTTGCAATACTTAATTTATTTTTATATGGACAATATATTGAATGATCCAGAAAGCATCAGATGATGGAAGAACTACACAGATCACTGTACCAAAAAGAATTGGCTGACAACAGTTCATGAAACAGCAAATGATCAAAAAACCAAAGGTAAGAAAGGAGGCAGTTCAAGTTTCTTTAAAGAAATCGACAAAAAATAAGGCCCCAGGAGTCAATGGAATATTTCAACAATCAGATGCAGCCCTGGATATGATCACCAGGTTGTGCCAAGAAATCTGCAGGAAGGCTACTAGGCCAACTGACTGTAAGAGATTCATATTTATTCCCATTCCCAAAAAAAGTGATCCAATGGATTGTGGAAATCATCAAACAATATTATTAATGTCATATGCAAGCAAAATCTTGCTGAAGATTATCCAAGATTGACTAAAACAGCAGTATGTTGACAGAGAACTGCCAGAAATACTAATTTAGACAAAGCCATGGAACTAGGGATATCACTGCCAATGTCAAATGTATCTTGGCTGAAAGCAAAGAGTACCAAAAGAATGTCAATTTGTATTTTATCAAATATACAAAGGAATTTGACTGTGTTAATCATAACAAATTGTGGGTAATTTTGAGAAGAATGATAATCCAAGAACACTTGACTGTGTTCATTCAAAATGTATTCCTATACTAAAAAGTGGTTGTTTAAACACTGCAAGATAATAAATACTGCATGATTCAACATAAAGAAAGGAGTGTGTCAGGTATATATCCTTTCTCCATACCTTTTTAATCTATATTCAGAGCATATTGTGAGATGTTGGACCTTCTGAAGAAGAACATGACATCAGGATTGGAAGAAGACTCAGAATCTGTGTTATGCAGATGACACAACCTTTCTTGCCAAAACTGAGGAGGACTTGAAGCATTTGGTGCAGAAAGTCAAGGACTGCAGCCATCAAGATGGATTGCATCTCACTATAAAGAAAACAAACTCCAGGCCAACTGGCAGTAGTATCAAGACAATGGAGAAAAGGTTGAGGTTGTTAACCATTTCCCTTTGCTGAGATCCACAGTGACCATTTTTTGCACTAGCAGTCAGGAAGTCAAAAGATGAATTGTTTTGGGAAAGTCTGTTGTCGGAACCTCTCCAGAGTGGTAAAGAGCAATGACGTCAGTTTAGAGACTAAGGTAAACTTGTTCCAGGCCATAGTCTTCATAATTGCTTGCTATGGCTAGAGTCAGGAAACTTGGATAGTATGGAAAACTGGGTTTGCTCACCTGTAAATGAATAACCCAGGGTATGCACTAAATTGGAGAGCCAGTTTTGTCCTGTGATGCTTGTTAGGCCAGGGAAGATAAAAAAAAAAATCTAAAGAAGGTGACAGTCTCACCCACCTAGCTGAATCATAAACCACAGTGGAATGTCCCCCTCTACTCTTTCCCCTTCCTGAAGGCCCTGATATAAAAACCTACCTGAATACATCCTAAGCGTGATTTCCTCAGCTTCCCTTTCCAGACCAAGGAATCTCACCCAGGAGTTTCCTTAATAAAGCTGCTTTTAAGCTTTCTTGCTCTCTGGTCCTTTCTCAAGTCTGCAACCTTACAGCCTTACAAAGCTGTCATAAAAGATGACTGAAGAATGAGCACCACAGGCACCCCAAAGCTCTCCTCCCTGTTCCTGTGACCTGCCTCTCTCTCATACACTTAAGGACACTTCCAGCTAGGACTATCTATGGTTGCTTTTCTGAAGTACCTTTTCGAGAGACTACCTCCTCACCCTGGGCTTTGATGTTCTGTGTGGAGGGAGGTCTCCTGAGTATAGTGCCACGTGGAGCCGCTCCAAGGGTGCATAGGAGACACCAGGTCTGCAGAGCCTTGACTGTGCCATCTCCCCTCATGGTTTTCCTTTCTTCCCCAGGCCCTGAAGCCCTTTCTGTGTATCTCCACCCTGGGCCACCCTGTGGTACCAGTTTAAAGAAAGGCTAAGAGTGGGGCAGTTAAGATTCTGACAAGTTGCATGGGTCCCAGGGTGGAGTGATGTGCTCCTGGTTCAGCCACAGTATTGCAAAGTGTGAGACTGGGAATTGAGTTGAATGACCTGGACGCACCTACCAGATCCATTTTGATCCCCCCCAAATTAGGGGATTCTTTTTCCTTGAGAATTTTGGGCTGTCTGTAAAACATAAATACCTCACTTCAGTCCTTTTTTTTGTTTGTTTGTTTGTTTGTTCATACAGCTGATGCTCATTTAATTCCTGCCATTTCTGACTGACCTCCATAGTCTTGAATTACAATTTTTAACTGTTTACTTTTGCTGTTGTTGTTGCTGCATGCCATCTAGTCAGAATCAAATCATAGCTGACTGTCCGGTGAGTTTTCAGAGGCAGTTAATCGCACTGGAGGAGAGTGCCCATTCTTCTCGCATGGTATGGTTGGTGCATCCAGAGCATGTGCCTTTGGGATTGCAATGCAGCTTTTTGCCGAGAGACCGTCAGATATGGACAGTTAAGTTCTGAACTTTGCAGTGAAACCTATATCATTTGTTTCCTGTGTTTCTATTGACAATTTGTCAACTGAGACTATAGAAATTTCTCAAACCCCAGAGACATTCCTCTATTTAAATAAAGTTTAAGCTTCTCCATTGTGGATATCAATCTGGAAAAGGTCCTTAATTGCATGTCACAAGTCTTGTCCTAGTCTGTCATGGGTTCAAATTTCTCTGCATTTCACTTAGGTCATAAGCCATTATTCTCATTGCTTGCCAAGTACTCTAGAGGGTAAGTCCACTGACTGCCGTAGTCTCTCTAGATTCAACTGCTTATCACTGTCCCAAATCTCAATTCTGATCTACACATCCTGGCCCACAGCTCTTCTGAGATTTAAGAGGAGACAGAATCCCACCTTCTGGCAATGCTGTGGTCTGTCTCCTTTGGGGATCAGACGCTCCTCAGAGCTCCCAAGGGTCCATCACACCTCTCATTTGTTAATGTATGTGATTCTGTTCAACAAAGCTCACCCTGATCAGCTATGTGAACTAAAAACGTGTGTGTGTGTGTGTGTGTGTGTGAGAGAGAGAGAGAGACAGAGAGAGAGAGTGAGTGTGCGAGCCTGCATGATTTTATGTTAGTGTTGATTATTGAGTTCAAAACCATTATTAGATGTAGAGACAGTTTAAGACAGGTTTAGAAGCAATAGTGGCATTCACTTCCTAAAAAAATGCCTTTGGAAACTATGAACTTTGATAAATGGCGATAGTTATAGAAAGGCTTCAGGCCTTTTGTTCATAGGGTTGCTATGAGTCATGTTCAACTCAATGGCAGTCAACAACAAAAACATGCATCTGAGACCTGGACAATAAATAAGGATGACAGAAGGAGAATTGATGCCTTTGACTTGTGGT
>NW_006399784.1:5265212-5271133 GCF_000299155.1 Elephantulus edwardii | reverse complement strand
GTAGAATATTTATAAATTTATGTTTTATATTTTTTGATCCACTTATCACATGTCTACGCATACAAGAGAAGTATGTCAAAAGTTGGGGGAAAAACAAATGTACAATACATCAAACCAAGCGGGTCCTAAAGGACACATTTGGTCAAGTCTGAGCAAGAAAATATTTAATTTAGTATTAGATTGGTCTATGTCCTCTCATCCTTAATGTCTATATTTACAAGTTAATATTTTGTAAATAATATTTTTATAAAACAAGCATATTATGAGGAATATGCAACAGACATAGAGATGTTATTCCTTAGAAGATATGGACCATAACTCTCTAACTCACGACTGTGAAATATACATAGTGATTTTTCCTACAGGATATAGTATGCACTGAGAGAAGGAAAATAAAAATTCTATAATGGGAAAACTTACAATCACTACTCCAAACAAATGATGAAGATTAATCTTAATAGTAGTTTGTTTACCACTGAGTCAGAACAACTCAGAGCTCCCCTACTAGTCGGTTTTCAGAGCTGGTGAGTGGCACCTAAACAACATGCCTCTGGAAACTCTATGAACTTTGATAAATACGGGTAGTTGTAGAGGGGCTTTAGGTCTTTTGTTCTTAGGGTATCTATGAGTCCTTCTCCACTTGAAGGCAATCAACAACAACAACAAATTGCATATAGGAAGTGGCCCATCTTTCTCTTGCTGGGCAGTTGGTGGCTTTGAACCACATACCTAATGTTAACAGTAGTGATATTTATTTTTGTATGGCCTTAATAAGAAGATATGAAAATGACACATTGTCTTTGAGATCTTCCTTCTAAACATTCATACCCCAATCTACTTTTCAAGAAATAAAAAATAAATACCAAATAATTCATAGTCTAATAAAATATCTCACTAAACACAATATCAAGTATTTAAAAAGCCTTTTGCCAACAATCTGGGGTATTTCTAAGCTGGGAAGATGAGTGGAATGGCCAGATTCTACCAAGTTGTGTTTTCTGGTTTAAGGTTGAGACTAGGGCATGGCTCTTGCTCACAACAGGATGTAAGCTGATTGGATTTGGTCTCATATTTAAAAATGCTTTTGGGCTCTTGGGCCTGCAGCCCATGGGCCTGGTTTAGTGGATCTCCCAAATAAAACAAGTTTGGAAGTAGGAGAGGCATCCACTTAAAAAAAAACCAAAAACCAAAAAACAACAACCAAAAAAAAAAAAACCAAAAAACAACAAAAACCCAAATTTGTCTCTGGAATCTCTATGAACTTGGAGAAAAGATGAAAGTTTAGTGTTCAAGACTTGCCTTTATAGGGTCACTAAAGGTGGTCTATGACTCTATGGCAGTTAACAACAATAACACAAATCGCAATTATAAATTATTCCAAGATCAATATCAGATTAGCCATCAGAACATGTGATCATAATGCTTCCAACATTTAATCTATTTAACCATTCCTTAATTTTTTCAATTTATTTTTCCTCCAATGCTTCCAGACACAAAAGCTCCTTTTTGGTGATTCTTTGGGCTTAGCATTCTGGAAGATGTCAATAAGTTCATAAAGCTTTTGACTATGCTGCTATTTTAGGCGTGCCAAAGGGGGGAAAAACAAACAAACAAAAAAACAAAAACAGAGTTCTGAATGCAATCTTCCTTTATCTGAATGTTTGAGTGCTGGGGCAGAGACACACTTCCAGGAGAACTGAGGGTTTTGATCTGAGCGATGCTTTTCTAACAAGACAGCCAAAATGAGGCAGCTGGATTAGATTAAAGACCATGGTTTTAGGAAGCCAAATTTTTAGCAAGACCTATTACATCTCGCTTGTTGTTGTTGTTGTTGTTGTTATCAGGTACCATCATGTTGAATACAACTCACAGCAACCCCATGAACAACAGATTTGAATTCTGTCTTGTCCTGCCTGTGTCATTCTCACCATGTCTGGTACATTTAATGCTATTGCTACAGCATTATGTCAATCCTTCTTGATGGGTCTCCCTCCCTTTCACTGACCCACCACCCTTAGAAGTATTATTATGTTTTTCCAAGGAATAGCTTCTCCTAGCAACGTGTCCAATGTATGAGAGAGGAAGCTTTGCCAATCTTGTCTCCAAGGAGAACTCCAATGTTGCCAAAACATACCTGTTCATTATTTTGGCATTCCATGGTATATTCTGGTTTCTTCACGAACACTGCAACTCAAAGGCAAAATTCTTCTCCTTTCATCCTGCAGATGTTCAGCTCTCAAATGCACTGCAAGTAATAGAAAAACCAAGGCATGAATCAGGTGTTTTTGGTCTTCAAACTGACACAATTGCTTTTCAGTATCTTGGAGAAATCTGTTAGAGTGGACTTGCCCATAACAATATGTTTCTTTCTCTCCTTACTGTTGATTCCAGGGTTGTTGATTGTGGATCCAAGAAAAACGAAATGATTAACACTCTAAATTACTTCTACATCTATCATGATGTTGCTCATTGGCTCAATGGTAAGGACCTTTGTTTACTTGATGTAAGATGCAATCTTATTGAAGGCTGCAGTCTTATCTTTGGCAACAAGTGATTCAGGTCCCACTTGCTCTTAGCAAGCAAGAATGTATCTTCTGCATAACTTAATATTGTATTAACATTTTCTACACTAAAGTAAAACCATATTCATTTGTCAGTTTCAGATAAAAGTTAATTATCCTTCTTCAAAAACTCACCACTGATGAATGTTACCAATAATCTGTTAGGTTTCAAATAATATTGGTTAATTTAAAAAAATTAAGATAATTTCACAATATATCAATATTGCTATAATGAACTTTAAAATTTTCTACAATATGATCAATTGGAACAATATAATTTAAAATGTTAATCTCTTCTATGATGATATTGGAACTGTTTTTATATAATTTGATTCTACATAAAAATACATTATGGTATCATACAAATTCTCTACAGATACATTTAAACAATTAAAATAATGTAAAGAAATATAAGTAGATTTTATTCAATCAAATTTTAAATTTTAAAGAAACATTCATTTTTTGTTTTTTCAATAAAAGAGGTAGTTTTACTTTGGAATATCTTTTTTGTATTATTTTTCCTAAATTTTCTGTCCAATATAATTTTATTAACACCTTTCTCAAACAAGGCTTCCATGAAACCAGCCAACCAAGAAAAAAAACCAAAACCAACAACACAATTTTTTCAGCCTTCATGGCTGCGTCAGCACTTTTGGCCTGTCAGCTCTGGTTATGCAACATCAGTATTTCACCCCTACCAAACCAGTCATCTTGGTAAACAGAACAGAAATGTAATTATTTGAAATGAAATAAAAAACATCTCTGACAACTAACCGAGTTTTCTTATCAATGTATTAATGAAACATTTTCTTAATGAAACTATTTCATACAACATATTTTTTTACCAACTAACCATCAAATACTAAAATTTTCTTTATCTGACAGAGTTGATCCACAAATACAGAATTGGGAAACAATGTCTTAGTAATCATGAGTTTGTTGTTGTTGTTTTTTTTTGTCCTTTTGTACTCAACAATACTCAGTGACATAATGATTTTACAGATGTGTGATAGAGGTCATTCTGATCTGATTTTACATTTAACACTGCTGACAGTAAAAAACAAACCCACGATATTTAGCCAGTAATAGAAATCCTGTTCTAAGCCAGCAGAGCCAGTTTCGGCGCAGAATCAAGAAAAATAGTGACGGGGGACCAGGGTTGGGAGTGTCAGGGAAAACAGTTCTCAACTCCAAGCTCTTAGGGTGATGGCTGGAAAGTATTGGTTGGGTTTTCTATCACTGGTGCAGAAAGAACTTCCCCAGAAACAGTCAGGGGCCTTTCACTGGTAACATGGCCACACCAACAGAGTGGTCTTTCTCTGAGGATGGGTGAAAACTGAGACATGAAGGAAAAGCCTGCACTGGGACTGCTTAGTGTGCGAGGCACCACACGGTTTAGGAAGGCCGAGGATACAAAAAAAAAATTGTGGTTTAATACTTACTTTTAATTCTGCTTTTGGTGTTTTGGCTCTGCTCCGATCCAAGACAGATTGGCAAGAATCTTTTTGCTCAGATAGGTCGATTTCTGCTCTTCTCTAGATACCTACAGTAGTCGATTTCCTTTGAAAAGCCCTTGTTGTGTCACTAACTTGCGAATGCTGACCTGGAGTTTGGGGATGGGGTTGGAAGTCAAAGCTGTCTGGAAGAGCAGAGTACAAGTACTCTGAGGAAACAAACATGTCTTTTTCTCTGAAGGATATTCTATTACACTTGAAACTTTGATTATCTGAATCTACAAAGGTTCAATCCAGAGCAAACCATCAGATAAAAGTAATGAACACCAACTCATAGAGTGAAACTTCTCTTCACCTGATTGGGTTCTAGTCAATGCATCCCCAGCCATTTATAACTAGATCCAAATGAGCATCAGCTGCAACTCAGGAGTCCACAATTCTTCCCGTGATGCAGGCTGGCTTGTCCCTTCATTCAACCTTAGCTCCTCATGGCTAAGTCAACTCAGGGATCTTCAGTATTTCCTGTTCCACAACCAGTAATCTTTTTTTTTTTTTTCTTAATTGATCTAATCATCATGTTAAGGGGGCAGTGCTGAAGGAACAAGTCCACACTCAGCCTGTCTTCTCATTACTGCATATCTACCACTTCCACTTGTCAAGTGGATCCAGCTGGTCACCATGAGTTGAACATCCTCTTCAACTTCCTTTAGTATCAAGCCCTGGAGAGAGAATTCTAATAAGCATCAACTGCCTTGCCTCAATTCATTGGCAAAGTCTCTCTTTTTCTACTTTATTTCCTTTCAACTTTAACCCTTTTCAGAGTACTAAGCACAGCTTAATCTTTCTTAGACTAAGCTCTACACTAACACCATATGCTACTACTTACTTTAAGCATTATTTTAGGATAAATTTTCTCTTTGGGAATACTGAATCAATATTCAACTGACTTACATATTTCTTCTGAGTTGCAATATTTATATCATACTTTCTACAATCTATATAGTTTAATATGATAAAATTCAGTAAAGTTTAAATCAAGAAAGCATTGTTTTTAAAATGTATCTTATCATTGCATATCGCTTATATTTATTTTAAAATATTTTTCAGCATTTTGACATAAAGGGGGAAAATCCCTATTATTATCCATCCAAATGAACACATACAATTTGACACATTGCATCTTAAACCATTAAGTGTATCTTGGCTTCAAATTTCAGGTCTCAGGCCATAAAGCCTATTCTCAACTTCTCTAAGGAGCAACAAAAGTAACTTTTTGGGTTTTCCCCCTACTTTGCAGAAACAAACAATAAAAATTCTAACTGTACATCTCCTTAAGCCCTACATTTACAAAACCAAAGAATGTTTCTATGAGTCTGGAGCAATGAATACCTCTTCTGACACCAATGGTAAAAGAAGTTGATGAAACACGCAAGTGGCCAAGTTAGACTTATCCACTTCATAAACAGGAACTGTATCCATAAATAATGTACATAGCACCATAAAAATAACTGTATATTTAGGCATTCCACACTATCTATTGGTGCAGATGCTCTTGAATCTATTTCTACCAACATCAGGTCTTATGTTCATTGTAAGACACACAGACACTACTCACAATTATGAGGTTTATTAGGGAACTAGTTTTGAGAATGGGAAAGGCAAGAATATTTCACAATATTAATGTTTCGTCTAGCAGTCCTAAGTCAAATTAACAGGGCACGATTACTTAATTAAGTCAAACATTGTCTCAGTCAACAAGTGGAAATCTATGTTCAATTCAGCATCAAAAATGCAAGAAGCTTCTGGTTTCCTCTATCATCTTGTAAGCAAAACCTTTAACTATGACCTTTATCTCCAAGGTTATTGTGGTTACATTTTGCCACAGTGTCATCACAGTGCTAAAATT
>NW_006399784.1:5263208-5265112 GCF_000299155.1 Elephantulus edwardii | reverse complement strand
CCCTCTATGAGGTGGATTGATTCAGTGACTGGGGTAATCGGGATGGGTGTGTCAGAGACAGTGCGATTGGCACAGGATAAAGCAGAGTTTAGTGCTGTTGTACATAGGGTCGCTATGAGTCGCAAGCAATTCTATGGCACATAACAACATCAACAGTATGTACAATCCTTTATCTGTTGGTGTTTGTATTGTGGTAAAATAAACCTAAACTCACCACTTTCTAGTTGATTATAAATCACTTTTGTTAGGTGCCATCGAGTTGAGAATGATCCATAGTGTCTTTATGAATAAAAAGTCTGAATCCTGCCCCATCCTATGCCATCTTTACCATCTCTGACACACTCCCAACCATCACTGCAGTCACTGTGCCGGTCCATCTCACCAAGGATCTTACTTTCTTTTGCTAAGCCAAACCCTTCCAGATAAGATGCTCCTCTCCAAGGAATAACCTCTCCTAGTAACATTCCCAAAGTTTGCAAGCAAAAGTTTTATCATCTTGGCCTACAGGAAAACTATGTGTACACTTTCTCCAAGACATATCTATTTGTTCTTCTGGCAGTTCATAAGGTATTTAATATTCTTCTCTAATATCACAACTCAAAGGCATCAATTCTTTTTCTGTCATCATAATTCATTCTCCACCTCTCAGATGCATAGCAAGTTATTGAAAAGACAATGGCCTAAATAAGGCACACCTTCGTCTTCAAACTGGTATCTTTGCTCATTAATAGTTAGGACAGGCCTCTGACCTTTAGATTTGCCCAGTGTAATTTGTCTCCTGATCTCCTGACTGCTAGTACCAAGGATATTCATTGTAGATCCAAGAAAGATGAAATCATTGACAACTTTAAACTTTGCTCTGTCATGTTGCAGCTTGTCAATCCAGTGATGAGGAATTTCATCTTATTGATTTTGAGTTTCAATCCATATTGAAGGCTGTATATTCTTTTGTCTTCTGTAGCAAGTATTTCAAGTTCTGCCATATGCATAACATAGATTGTTGATGAGTCTTCATCAGATTTTGATCCCATATTTGTATTCATAGATTAGAAAAATTACCTGCTTAACTTGCAGACTAAATAAGTATGGAGAAATGATACAACCCTTATGCAACTTTTCCTGATTTTAAATTATGTATGTTACCTTCCTCTATTCAGACAACAGCTTCTTGGTCTAGGTACAAGTTTCATACAAGCCGAATTAAGTCTTGGAATTCACATTCTTCTCATTGTTAGTCATAATTTGTGATGATTCAAATGGTTAAATGCCTTAAGTCAATAAAACACAAATAAACAGTGGGGTGTGTGTGTGTGTGTGTGTGTGTGTGCATGTGTGTATTCTCTGTGTGGTATTAAGGTTTTATTGTTCAAAATGGCTTCCCTATCCATTAACTAACTTTGTCTTGTGGATACACAAGATTATGTGAATACGGTAAGTTGGTCTATCCACAAAGAAATAAACTAGTCTCACCAGACCACCAGGGGTTTTGATGTTGTTGTTGTTGTTATGTGCCATCCAGTTGATTCTGAATTATAGCGACCCTAGGTAAAGCAGCTCTGAACCATGCTCTATTTGAGCCAATTTTATCGTACCTAAAACACCTACCTTCATAACCCCAGTCACTGAGTCAATCCATCTCTTTGAGGGTCTTTCTTTCATGTATTCTCCCTCCACCCTTTCATTTATTATGTCCCTCTCTTTAAGGACTGGCCTCTCCTTGCAACATGCCCAAAGTATGTCAGACAAATCTCCAAAACCCTTGCTTCAAAGAAACAGCCTAATTTTATCCTCTTCAGGATAAAATTTTATCCTCTTCAGCAGTCTGTGGTATTTTCTTTTCTTTTCTTTTTTTTTTTTTTTTTTTTTTTTTATTTTCAATACTGTTCTCCAGCACCACAAATCAA
>NW_006399784.1:5262232-5262731 GCF_000299155.1 Elephantulus edwardii | reverse complement strand
TGTGGTTACATTTTGCCACAGTGTCATCACAGTGCTAAAATTATCACTGTCTCTCATAGTGTCAAAAGCAGTTTTCATTCTGTTATCACAGGTGTTAATGATTTGTAAAACCATACATGCTCAGGTAATGTAACTGAAGACCAATGTAACGGATATAAAAGCCAAGTTTCAAGTGTTTTGACTTCCCACCCTGATACATACTCTTCCTAATATTAAACCATATAGTGTTCCCCTGTTCTGTTCAGACAGCAGCTTCTTAATCTAGGTATATATTTTGAATGAGCAAAATTAAGTGTTCTGTGATCTCTATACTTTTCAATATTAACAATCACTAGTAGTCAAATAGATGGTATACCAATTGACATATTTCAGCTAACAGATGCTGCCCTCGACGTGCTCACCAAGTTGTGCCAAGAAATCTGGAGAACAACCATTTGGCTAACTGACTGGAAGAGATCTATATTTGTTCCCATCCCAAAGAAGGGTGACCCAACAGAGT
>NW_006399784.1:5258311-5262132 GCF_000299155.1 Elephantulus edwardii | reverse complement strand
TCCAAAACCCTTGCTTCAAAGAAACAGCCTAATTTTATCCTCTTCAGGATAAAATTTTATCCTCTTCAGCAGTCTGTGGTATTTTCTTTTCTTTTTTTTTTTTTTTTTTTTTTTTTTTTGTATTTTCAATACTGTTCTCCAGCACCACAAATCAAAAGCATCATTTTTTCTATCACACTTAGCCATTGTCCAGTTTGCTAATGCATAGGAAGTAATTGTGAAAGCCATGGCCTGGATTAGGCACACCTTAGTTTCTGGACTGACATCACTGGTGGGTTTCAGTACTCTGAAGATGTCCCTGACAGCAGATTTCCCCAATGCAATCTGTCTTTTGATTATCTGGCTACTGGAGTATTAATTGTGGGGCCAAGAAACGTGATGCTGTTAACAATCTCAATCTTGTCACCAACTATCATGATGCTTCCAAAAGGACCAATGGTAGGAATCTTTGCTTGTTTGGTTTGGGTTATTTTTTGTTTTGGTTTTGTTTTGTTTTTCTATGTTGAGCTTCAATCTATATTAAAAGCTGCAGTCCTTGACATTCTGCAGCAAATTTCTTAGGACCTCTTCAGTTTCAGCAAAGAAAGCTGTGACATGTACATGATGCAGATTATTGATGAGTCTTCTTACAATCCTAATGCCACAGTCCTCCTCAGAAAGCCCATTAGTATTTCGTTAACTCTTGGAGCTTTGTTTTTTGTCAAACTTTCAGAGCAGCTTAAACTTCCTCCTTCATCACTATAGGTTCTTGATCAAATGTTGTTTTATGAAATTATACTGTGAGGCCAATTCTTTCTGGTTTGGTGACTCTGGGTACTCCTTCCATATTCTTTTGATACTTCCTGGGTCATTCATCATTCTTCTCATAGCATTCTTAAGTATTGCAAATCAAAGCTTGAGTTTATTCTTTGGTTCCTTCAGCTTCAGAAACATTGAGTGAGTTTGTCCCTTTTGATTTTCCAACTCTAGCTCTTTGCACATTTCATCATAATAATTTGCTTTGTCATAATAATTTCCTGCTCTGACCTTTGAAATCTGTTTAGCTTCTTCTTATCTTGATTTCATCCCTTAGCTTTGGCTTGTCGGTGCTCTGTTGTAATACTCAGAGCTTCTTCTGATATCTTTCTTGGTCTTTTCTTCTTCTTCTGTCTTCATAATGACCTTTTACATTCTTTATGGATGATATTCTTGATATCCTCCCACAGTTTATCTTATCTTCATTTATTAATATTCAAAGCCTCAAACCTGTACCTGCAATAGCCTTTAAATTTAGGAAGCATAGACTGAAGGTCAAAATTTGGTGCCTGTAGCTTTGTTGTATTTTCTTTAGCTTCAGTTTGAATTTGCATATTAGTAATTGATAATCTACTCCACAATCGGCACCTGGTCTGGATTTCACACCTGATACTGAACTTCCTTAATAATTTTTCCCACATATGTAATCAATCTGATTCCTATGTAGGCCATCAGGTGAAGTCCATGTGTGTATATAGTCATCATTTGTGTTTCTTATAAAAAGTATTTGCTGTAAATTAATCATTTTACAGAATTCTATCATTCTGCCTCCTGCCTCATTTCTGTCACCAATTCTATGTTTCCCAACTACCAATTTTTCTTCCTTGTTCCCAACTTTTGCATCCCAGTCAGCTATTATTACTACTACTGTATCTTGGTTGCATATTCCATCGATTTTTTTTATTGCAACAGTTCATAGAAGTCATCTATTTCCTCATCTTTGGCTCTGGTTATTGGTGCGTGTATTTAAATAATAGTAGTACTAACAGGTTTTCCTTTCACACTTATGGATATTAGCCTATCACACACAACATTACATTTCAATATGCATCTAGAAATGGTCCTTTTAACTATAAAATCAGTGCAATTTTCATTCCCAGCATAGTGGGTCATATATACCATGCCAATCCATTTTATTTCACTGATGCCTAGTATGTCAATATTTACGTGTTCCGTTTCTTCCTTAACAATATCCAATTTTCCTACTTTCATACTTCTCACTTTCCACATTCTAATCACTTGGGTCTGTTTGCAAATGTTCTTCCTCCTTTCTGATTCCCAACTCTTAGGCTTAGCCTCTGGTGCCATATCTAATTAGTCTAATGTAAGTGTGTTTCTGTTGCACAGAGTTTTTTTTGAAGGCCTATTACTTTGCAAGTGGATAGCTAGTCCTTTTTTCCCTAGTCCATCTTATTTTGGGTGCTTTAGAGCAGTATTTGAAAAACAAGCATTTTACTCAAAAGAACTGATGAGAGTATGCAGGTAACGTATTAGGTGTTGGGCCTTGGTCCACTCCTTCGGTGGATGTTTGTGTTTCTACTCTCACCCTGCCCTTCCAGCATCCATTGTGATTCTCTCTCCTTGCTCCTCTAGTATCTCCCATTCCCCTTCTCCTGTCCAACTCTTGTTGATGGTTCAGGCTTCCCACTCCCTCTTGTCCTCACATTTTCTCTTCACTCCACTGTGATATTGGTGCTCTTGCTACAGGAGGATCAGGGTGTGGTCTCCACTCCTTTTTTTTACACTGGGGCCCGGCACACATGTGGGTCTTACCATTAAATTGAGTAAATATAATAGCTATTATTGTTTGGTGCTGGCCAGTTAAGAAGGGCTTATAACGACCCAGTAAACAGTGGATCTGAACCATGTCCTATCCTGTTCCATTCTCACAGTCTCTGACACACTTTTACTTGTTATTACACTCACTGTGTCAATTGACCTGGTCACAGGTCATCCTTTTTTTTTTTACTCTTTTTTCACTTTCCCAAACATGATGTCCTTTTCCAATGAATAACCTTTCCTAGCAGCGTGTGCCCCAGTTTGTGAGATGAAGCTTTATCATCTTAGACTACAAGGAGCTCTTGCATTTGGTTTTGAATTGGTTTTATATTGTTGATGCTGTTGACAGGGATAGTTACTCTATGTAAAGTTGATAAAGGTCAAATATGGCTGTCTCCACGTGTCCCTTGCCTTTTTACACTCTGCTTCCAGGCAGGATCCATTGGACATAGTAATGACATTCCTGGTACCACAACCTTTTCTAGATCCATCTTGAACTTCTGGCAGTTGTCTCTCATATTATGACTCCCAGTAACACTCATAATGATTCTGTCTCACAGTAACTCATCTGGACTCATAGAACTCCCCCACACAGACTATGTAATAGCAGTTTTAATGGGAGCAGTAGTGTCTTTTCTTTACCCTCAGATTGATTGGTAGATTTAAACAGGAGACTCTTACCATAACAGTTCAGTGTTTAACCCATGAGGCCATCAAGTTTCCTTCAGTTGTATTAAAAGATCCACTTCCTTCTTCTTGAGATGTGTGAGCTAATAATAATTTATAGCACGTGTTTACTGTTAGAAATTCATGCAATATTCAGAAGAGACCTTGAAACAAGAGATAATCAGTGGTAACATCAGTAAGATTTCACTTTAAAATGGGTAATAACAGAAATATGGACTTTTGACTAAGCGAAAGCATTCACACAAGAGTGTGAATAATACTAAATTAAATGTCTAAATCAAGCAAGGTGTCATTCTGTTGTGCATATGATTTGAATGAGCTGTAGCTAACTCAAGAATACTGAATGACAACACTTATTTGAGTTGTTTCTCTGTTGTATTTCTCAGTCACACTGAAACACACACTTTTCCTTTCAAAGTGAAATCATTTCTATTACCTAGAGTGTTCCTTGATCCTCTCACATGAGACATTTGTTTAACACTGTTTAACTTTTCTCATTAAGAATGTAAAGTTTTCAGTATTTTATGTTTCTTTGCTCAACACAGTTGGTCTCATAAAGG
>NW_006399784.1:5251398-5258203 GCF_000299155.1 Elephantulus edwardii | reverse complement strand
CAGGGAATACCAGAGGAATGTCTATCTGTGTTTCATTGACCATGCAAAGGCATGTAGCTGACTCTGAGCAGAATGTGAATACCAGAACACTTGATCATGCTAGTGAGAAACCTATACTGGGACCAAGAGTCAGTCATCAAAACAGAACAAGGGAATACTGCATGGTTCAAAATTGGAAAGGGCATCACCAGGGATGTGTCCTGTCTCCATACCTTTTCAACCTGGATGCAGAACAGTTTATCTGGGAGGCTGGGCTCCGTGAGGAGAAATGTGCTATCAAGATTAGTGGAAGACCTATCAACAATCTGCAATATGCAGATGATACAACCCTGCTTGCTGAAACTGAGGAGGACCTGAAGTGCTTGCTGCAGAGGGTCAAGGACTGTAGCCTCCAATATGGATTGAGGCTCAATGTCAAGAAGACAAAGATTCCCACCACTGGGCCAACTGGCAGCATCAGGATGGATGGTGAAGAGATTGAGATTGTTCACAGCTTCAGTTTGCTTGGCTACACAGTCAACACTCTCGGCACCAGTAGCCAGGAAATTAGAAGACGTATGGCCATGGGAAAGTCTGCTGTTAGGGACCTCTCCAAAGTACTAAAGAACAATGATGTCTCTTTGGAGACTAAGGTGTGTCTGATACAGGCCATGATCTTTGCTATCACTTGTTATACATCAGAGAGTTGGACAATGACTAAGGGGGATAGAAGGAGAAGCAATGCCTTTGAGCTGTGGTGCTGCAGAAGAGTATTGAGGGTACCATGGAACTGCTAGGAAAACAAACAGATTCATCCTGGAAAGGTTCAAACCTGGCTGCTCCTTGGAGGTAAGGATTCTAAGGCTTGGTCTAACATACTTTGGACATGTTGTAAGGAAGGACAGGTCCTTGCTTTGTAGGGTGGAGGGACAGCGCAGAAGGGGAAGGCCCCCTATGAAGTAGATTGATTCAGTGACTGGGTTAATCGAGATGGGTGTATCAGAGACAGTGAGTTTAGGGATGTTGTACATAGGGTCGCTATGAGTCGCAAGCGACTCGACGACACATAACAACAACAACAAGCAGTCAAAGGGAGTTCTTATGGCCTAACAGCATGAAGCTGTGCTGCAATCTCGAAGGCATGCAGTTGAAGGACACCAGCTACTGATCAACAGAAGAATGGGCAATCTCCTCCCTTGTGATTAACTGCCTCTGAAAACTCACTGGAGGGTCATCTATGGGTGGGTTCAGACTAGCTGGTATACAACAAAAACAACAGTAATCCTTAAAACTAGGAAAGCCATCAAAATTAAGGGAAGTCAGAGAAATAGTCACAACCATGGGAAGCCTCAATACACATGAAAACTAAATGCAATGGGACAATCTAATGAGATAAAAAGAACAAAAATCAGTATTAGTTAAAGTCTAAGGAGATATGAATAAAGAATTAATGCATAGGGAGGATATCAAGAATACCATTAAGGAAAAATGCAAAAGGTCATTACAAAGACAGGAGAGGAAAAAAAGACCAAGATATAGGCCAGAAGATACTCTGAATATCACACTTTTGTGCTGAGAAGCCAAAGTAAAAGGAAGAAATCAAGAAGTTAAGGAGCTGAACAGATTTCAAAAGGCAGCACAAGAAGACAAAGCAAAGGTGATCTGGTAAAACGTGGAAATTATTGAAAATTAATTATTTAAAAAAATGACTGGAATAGTACATTAACAGACAACTACCAGAAAGGCAAAGAAACTGTCACACTAGAGACATTATCATCAATGAATTTTGGCTGAAAGCGAAGAGTACCAGAGGAACGTCTATCTGTGTTTCATTCACTATGCAGATATTTCAGTGTGTAGATCACAGCAAATTGTGGCTAACTTTGAGGAAAATGGGAATCCCAGAAAACTTGATTGTTCTTATGGAAAATCTATACTTGAACCAGGAAGTAGTCACCAGAACAAAGCAAGGAAACACCACACAGTTCAAAATTAGGAAAGGAGTACATCAGGGATGCATCCTACCTCCATACTTTCAGTCTATATATGTTAAACAGATTATTCGAGAGGCTGGACTTTATGAAGAGGAGAGTGGCATCAAGACTGCAGGAAAACCTCTTCAACGACCTGTGCTATGCAGATGATACACCCTTGCTTGCTGAAATTGAGGAAAACCTGAAGCATTGGCTTGAAGCTCAACATCAAGAAGAGATTGATGAGTGAGGTTGATAGAGAAGAGACTGAGAATGTTAACAATTTCAGCTCGCTTAGTTCCACAATCCACACTCTTGGGACAACAGGAGGAAATAAAAAAAATATTCATTGCATTGGGGAAGTCTGCTTTCAGAGACTTCTCCAGAGTGGTAAGGAACAGTGATGTCTGTCTGGAGACTAAGATGTGCATGAACCCAGGCTATGTTCTTCAGATAACTGTATGACTATGGATGACAGAAGAAGAATTAATGCCTTTGAGTTGTGGTGCTGGAAAAGTGTATAGCACACATCATGGGCAGCCAGGAGAGCAAATAGGTCTAATTTTGGAGATGTTGAAACCAATTTTGTCCTTGGAGACAAGGATTTTGAAGTTCCATCTCACGTAATTTGGGCATGTGGCCAGAAGGGACCAATCCTTGAAGAAGGACATCATCTCTGAAGGATGGAAGGAAAGGACAAGAAAGGAAGAACACAGAAGAGACGGACTGACACAATAAATGTGAAGATGGATTAGGTGTGTCAGAGTTAGTGAGACTGGCTTAGGATAAGCCAAGCTTCAAAGCTGTTGCATATAGGAATGCTATGAATTGCAGATGACTCAGTGGTACATTTTTTTTTTTTTTAATTTGCCAAGAATTTTATTTTACTTGGGTCCACCATCAACACACATGGAAGTATAGTCAAGAAATCAAAAGATATATTGTACTGGATCAATGGTACATTTTTAAAAATCAGAAAAAATGAACCAAAAACAAACAACAAATAGATAGTTGCTTTCAAGTTAATGTAGACTCATGGCAACCATATATATTACAGATCTAGAGTTCCCTGATACTATACCATCTTTCTGAAAGCTGGCATGTTTGAGTTCAATCTTATCCTTCTATCTGATAATCTTTCTGATTCTCATTGACCTTCTGCTTTATCAAACACGATCTCCTCCTCTACAATTTGACATCTGCTCTGGCTGAGTAGTATAAATTATTCAAATGATATTCTATTGTGATATATAACTTTTCACTAGTGGCTTGTTTCTGTTATTTTTAAGTGCCATTTCGACAAGTATGACTCATAGGTACTCTATGAACAATAAGTATGAACCCTCCTCTATTCTGTGCCAAGGTCACAATATCTTACACTCTTAAGCCCATTGCGGCAGTAACAATGTCAATTTGTCTCCCTGAGAGTCTTCCTCTCTTTGGCTGGGATGATGTCTTTTTCCAAGTAATAGCCTCTCTTAGCAGGCATGGACATACTATGGAGCTTTGCCATCCTTGTCTCCAAGGAGCACTCTGGTTTTACTTTCCCCAAGATTGGGAAATTTTGTTCTTTTGAAAATTCACAGGATATTGAACACTCCTTTCCAACTCCACAACCCAAGGTAACTGATTCTGTTTCCTTTATAGTATGTAAAGATATGCAGTTCTAGCAGTTGCTCCACAGGAGAATGATGGGCAATATACTTGTGTGCCATATATTGCCTCTGAAAACATGTTGGAGGTTCAATTATACACAGCAACAGCAAAAACATCAACAGTTTTTAGTTCTTAATAATAATAAACAAGACAGAATTTGTTTGGGGTTTTTGTTTTGTTTTGTTTTTGCTATAAGTGAGAACAAAAGTAAACAAGCAAACATTAATTAAGAATATCTGAAATAATAATATTTACTTGTTTACTTACTTGTATTATCAGGTACTTTTGGCAAGAACATTAACATATATGGAATAGTTTATTCTCAATATTTATTTGTACAATGGTAGAATAGTTAAGAAGATGCAAAATATATAAAAAGAGAACTGCCAGAAATCAAATTGGCTTTGAATTGGTTGTGTCACCACGGATATCACATAGACCCTGGTTGAAAGTAAATAATGCCAGAAGAATGTCATTTTGTCCCATATTGATTATGAAAGGGAATCTGACTATGTGGATCATCACAAATTATGATTAACATTAAGAAGAATGGGAATCTTAGAATCTTTAAGTGTGCTCATGTGAAACCTATGCCTAGACCGAGGCTGTTGTTCTAATAGAGAAAGGGAACACTAAGTGGTTTAAAAATAAGAAAAGAGTGTCTAAGGGTTGTATCCTTTTTCCATGTCTACTCAATACATATGCTGAGCAACTTATTCAAGAAGCTGGACATATGAAGAAGAATATAACATCAAGATTGGAGGAACAAATCATCAATAACCTGTGTTATGCAGATGACACAGCCTTGTGAGCTGTAAGTGAGGAGGGCTTGAAGCATTTGCTGCAGTAGATCAAAGAATACAATCTTTGATCCACCTGGAGTTGATTTTTATGTGTGGTGTGAGATGTGGAATCTGTTTCAGCTTTTTCTAATTAGCAGTCCTGTTTTGCCTTCACCATGTTTTGAAGAGGTTGTCATTTCCCCATTTGACAGGTTTTCTTTCTTTGTCCTGTATCAGTTGACTGTAGATAAATGGGTCCATTTCTGGGTTCTCAATTCTGTTCCATTGGTCTATGTGCCTGTCATTGTACCAATACCATGCTGTTTTGGTTACTACTGTTGTGTAGTAGATTTTGGGGTCAGGGAGTGCTTTGTGTCACACTTCATTTTTGTTTTTCAGAAGTGCTTTGCTTATTTGAGTTCTCTTTCCTCTCCAAATAAGTTTGACAATTTCCCTTTGATTCTCCTTGAAAAATGAATTTAGTATCTGTATTGGTATTGCATTGAACATATATATAGATTGCTTTTGGTAGGATTGCCATTTTCATAATATTGAGACTTCCTATTCATGAAAACAGGAAACATTTTCCCATTTATTTAGGTCTTTTATTGTGTCTCCTTAAAATGTTCTGTAGTTTTCTTAGTATAGGTCTTTTGTGTCCCTAGTTAGGTTCACTCCCAAGTATCACAATTTGTGCATGGCTATTGTAAATGGTACTGTTTTGTTGATTCCTTTTCTAAATTCTCTTTGTTATTATAGAGGAATTTCACTGATTTTTGTATATTAATCTTGTATCCTATCACTGTACTCAATTGGTCTACTAGCTCTAACAGTTTTTTGTGTTAAACCATAAAGTTCATAAGAGACAAATTGGGACGAAGCTTAGAAGACTTAGTCTATGGTATAAAGATACTGTCAAATACAGCCAGAAATGCACAATCTGAAGAGGATAAAATTGATGAACAGAACATTCTAAAGATTAAATCTCTCTACTCATCAAAACCTTTTCCCAACATGGTGAAAGGAAAACATACCAAATAGGAACAAACATTTCACAATGCTACCTCAGACAAGGGTCTCATAACAAAGGTTTTATAGAATATTCCTGGGCTTCCAGAAGAAAAAGACTGATAATCCAATTACAAAATGGACATGGACAAGAGGTATGGAAAGACTTTTTATACAGGAGCATATTCAGATGACCAAAATCATTGACAATAAGAGAGATGCAAAATAAAACCACAATGAGATACCAGCTTACTCGAGTAGCAGTGACACAGTTTAGCAGGGCAGCAAATAATAAATGTTGGAAAGGATGTGGCAAGATAGGACCTCTTACACATTATTAGTGGGATCGTAAAACGGTACAACCATTCTGGAAGGCAGTTTGATGTTTCCTCTAAAAGCTGAACATAAAAATTCCATAAGACCCAGCCATTCAACTGCTTACAATATACCCCGAGAAAATGAGAACTGAGGTACAAACAGAAACTTGTACACCAATGTTTATAGCAGTGTTATCCACCATAACAAGAATATAGAACCAGCCCAAATGTCCAACCACAATGGAATGGATTGAGAAATTATGGTACATTACACAATGGAATATTACGCAGTCACATTAGCATTGATTTTGCTAATTACTACCTAACTTGGTAGGGACTGGAGAGCATTATGCTAAGGGACTAACTCAGTCCCAAAATGACAAATATTATATAAGACCATTATTGTATAACTTGTATGCGGTTCAAAGGCAGATGGGGAGCAGCAATGTGAAGACGAGGGGAGGTGCTTAACAATAGGTTGCACAAATTGATGGGTGGGGAGAGGGGTAGATAGAGGAAAGGGGAAAATCCAGTGTGAAAAGCAAAAACAATGTATAAAAACTTTGTAACTAAACCAGTATAAAAATTTAAAAAAAAAAAGAATACAGCCTTTCAATAAGGATTACATCTCAAAGTAAAATAAATCTTGCCATTGGACCAATAGGTAACATTATGATAGTTGGAGAAAAGAATGACATTGTCAACAGTTTCATTTGGGTTGGATTCATAATCAACACTTTTATCCTTGGTATCAGCAGGAAGGAAATCAGGAAACGTGCTGCAGTGTGAAAATCTATAATCAGAGACCTCTCCAAATTATTGAGGAGTAATGATGACAAAAGAGTTGTTATCTTTTAGCTGTAGTATTGCATAACAGTGCTAAATATCCCATGGACTGCCAAAAGAACAAACATATACGTCTTGGAGAAAATGCAACAAGAGTGCTCCTTCAGAGGCTAAGATGATAAAGTTTTTTCTCACTACTCAGAACAGAGCAAGGGAACACTGCATGGTTCAGAATTGGGAAGGGCGTACGCCAGGGATGCATCCTATCTCCATACCTTTTCAACCTATATGCAGAACAGATTAT
>NW_006399784.1:5246293-5251298 GCF_000299155.1 Elephantulus edwardii | reverse complement strand
AAGACTTGTATTTTAATATTTTCTATAAAATAGTATCAAATGTAAAGTCCACATAATGAGAAAATTACGTGTTCATATGTTTAATGAAAAAATTCCCTACTAGATTTGTCTTTTGATGACAAATACATGTAATTAACAGTCAGAACTGCTTTTTAGTGTGTTTGTTGTGAAAATTTCACATGCATAAATACATGTATATATTTATATATGTATATAAATATATCAGTAAAGATAGAAATTCCTTCTCAAATTTTATTTTGAAAATTATTTGTAAATGTTCAAAATAAGAGACTTTTAAATGAACAAATACAACATGAGAACTACTGAATCTGATCACAATTAACTCTACAAAGGGGAATTAGCCCCATCAATATCAATAAAATACATGTTGTTGTTGTTGCTATGTGCCATTGAGTTGCTTGTGACTCATAGCAACTCTGTGTACAAGATCCTTAAACGCACGCCGTTCTATCCTGTGCCATCCTCACCATCTCAAACACACTCATTACCACTCCAAACACAGAATCAATCCATCTCATTGAGGGTATTCCTCTCCTGCGCCGTCCCTCCACTCTGCAAAACACGATGTCCCTCTCCAAGGACCAGTCCCTCCTTGCAACATGCCCAAAGTATGTCAGACAAAGCTTCAGAATCCTTGACTCCAACGAGCATTTCGGTTCACCTTCTCCAGGACAAACCTGTTTGTTCTCCTAGCAGTCCATGGTATTTTCAACACTCTTCTTCCAGCAACACAGATCAAAGGCATCAATTCTCTTTCTATCATCCAAATTCACTGTCCAATTCTTCAATGCATAGCATGTAATTGCAAAGACTGTTGGCTGGATCAGGTATACCTTAGTCTCTAGCCTGAGGTCATTGCTCTTCAGTACTCTGGAGACATCCCTGACAACTGACTTTCCCAATGCAATTTATCTCTTGATTTCCTCCTGGTTGCTGTTACCAAGAGTGTTGACTGTGGAATGAAGTAAACTAAAACTGTTAATTATCTCAATCTCTTCACCATCCATATTGATGCTGCCAATTGGCTCAGTGGTGAGAATCTTTCTTTTCTTTTCTTTTTTTTTAGAATCTTTGTTTTCTTGATATTGAGCTTCAATCCATACTGAAGACTGCAATCTTTGACCTTCTGCAGCAAGTGCTTCAGATCCTCCTCAGTTGCAGCAAGCAGAGTTGTTTCATCTGCATAATGCATGTTGTTGATGACTCTTCCACCAATCCTGATACCACAGTCTTCCTCATAAGCCCAGCATCTCAGATGATCTGTTGTTCTGCATACAGATTGAAAAGGTATGGAGACAAAATACACCCCTGATGGAATCCCTTCTTGATTTTGAACCATGTAATGTCTCCTTGCTCTCTTTTGACTACTGTCTCTTGGTCTAAGTATAGGTTTCACATTAGCACAATCAAATGTTCTGGGATTCCCATTGTTCTCAAAGTCAGCCATAGCTTGTTGTGATCCATACAGTCAAACGCCTTTTCACAGTCAATGAAATACATAGTATGCAAATAAAAGCTGCAAGGTCAGACTTTTCCCCTTCTCTTGCCCATTACACCTAATTCTATAAATCACTGTGTTAGATATTAATTTCCTATAACTAATAGATTTGCCTTTACTTATAGTTATGGAGTTTATTAAAGAAATAATTTGGAGTGAGGCCAAGTTTTAATGAAGAACAGTTTCAAGTCAGGTTAACAACAAGATGTTGTCATGTTCCCTCAGGTTGTCTGTGATTCATACTGATACAGGTCCTTGGAGAAGGATATCATGCTTGGTAGGGTGGAGGGCAGGCTCAGGAGGGGAAGGCCCTCTAGGAAGTGGATTGATTCAGTGACTGAGGTAATCGGGATGGGTGTGTCAGAGACAGTGCGATTGGCACAGGACAGAGCAGAGTTTAGGGCTGTTGTACATAGGGTTGCTATGAGTTGCAAGCGACTCGATGGCAAATAACAACAACAACAACAACATATTCCATAGCTCTCAACCCTCTCTTGTCTTGAGCCAGTCTTACTATCTCTGAAACACTTAGCTATATCTATCTAATTCTGGGTGTTCCTTTCTTGCACTGTATCTCCACCCTTCCAAGCATCATGTCCTTCTCTAAGGACTGGTCCCTCCTAGGTGTATGCCCAAAGTATGTGAGTTTTTGTTATGTATCATCAAGTCAGGATGAACCCTTCAGTGGGGTTTCAGAGGCAGTAAAAAGAACAAAAGAAAATTATCCATTCTTTTCCTGTGGCGCAGCTGGTAGATTTGAACCACATTCCTTCAAGATAGCAGCAAAACTTCTTAATATGAGGCTACCAGATCTCCAAAATACTTGTCTCCAAGGAGCAACTTGGCTTTACCCTCTTTAGGACAACATGTTTGTTCTTTTGAACATCCATGGTATGTTAAATACTCTTCTCCACAACACAATTCAAAGACATCAATTCTTCTGTGATCTTTATTCATTATCAGGCTTTCTGATGCAAAACAAGTAATTGTGAAAACCATAGCCTGGATCAGGCACACCTTAATCTCTAGACTGACATGCTCTTCAACACATTGGAGATGTCCTTAATAAAAGATTTCTTCAATGCAATTCATCTTTTGATTTTTCTGACTGATGATACTAAGAGTGTTGATTACAGAACTCAGTAAGCTGAAATTGTTAACAATCTCAATCATTTAACTATTACAGTGTTGCCAATTGTTCCAGTGGAGAGAATCTTTGTTTTCTTAGTGGTGAGCTTTAGTCCATGTTGGAAACTAGAGTTCTGTATGTTTTTTTCAGTAAACATTTTAGGTCCTCCCCAGTTTGACAAAGCAAGGTTCTATCATCTGCATAGAGCAGGTTGTTGATGAGTCTTCTCCTAATCCTGATGCCACATTCTTCCTCACAGAGTTCAGCCCCTCAAATGATCTATTCTGCATACATTGAAAGAGTATGGAAAAATGATGCATCCATGACATACTCCTATCTTGATTTTGAAGCATGTAGTAGTTCCTTGCTCTGTTCCAATGTCTGCCTGCTTCCTAGTTCAATTGTAGGTTTCACATGAGAACAGTCAGATTTGTTGGGATTCCCATTCTCATCAAGGTTAGCCAAATTTGTTGTGATCCACACAAATGCCTTTTCATAGTCAATGAAACCCAGGTAGATATTTCTCTGCTATTCTCTGCCTTTAGCGAAGATCTGTATGACATTGTCTATGATGTCTCTAGTACCAAAGTTTCTGCTAAACTCACCTAAAACTACTGGCAGTTCTCTGTTAATGTCCTTTTCCAGTAATTTTTGGGTAATAATCTCTAGGATTTTGTTTGTGTGTGATACTAATGATATTGTCTCACAATTTCCACACTCTGTGGGATCACAGATTTTCACCAGTGGGCCAATATCATGATAGACAATCAACAGATTGAGATTGCTAACATTCCACCCTATTTGGCTCCACAATCAACACTCTTGTTACCAGTAGCTAGGAAGTCAAAAGACGAATTGCACTGGGAAAATGTGTCGTCATGGACCTCTCCAGAGTACTGAGAGCAACAATGTCAGTCTGGAGACTAAGGTTCACCTGATCCAGGCCATGGTCTTCACAATTACTTACTATGCATCAAAGAGCTGTACAATGATGAAGGATGAGAGAAGCATAAGTGATGTCTTTGAGCTGCGGTTCTAGAGAAGAGTATTGAATATACCATGGACTGCTAAGAGAATAAATAGGTTTGTCCTGGAAAGGGTGGAACCAGGCTGCTCCTTGGAGGCAAGAATTCTGAATCTCCATCTGACATACTTTGGACATGTTGTAAGGAGGAACCAGTCCTTGGAAAGGGACATCATTCTTGGAAATGTGGAGGTACAGCAAAAGAGAGGAAACCCTGGCTGAGATGGACTGACTCAGTGACTGGGTAATGGGGGGGAGGGAGTGTACGTAATTGTGTCAGAGACAATGAGGCTGGCTCAAGATAGAGCATGGCTCAGAGCTGTTCTGCATAGGGTCACTATGAGTCAAAAGTAACTTGTTGGCATATAACAACAACAGCATAGGATGAATAGAACAGCATGATACAGTTCCCCAATTAGTAAAGACAGCTTCTCAATCAACAAATGAAAATCCTAGTTCAGTCCAGCAACACAAAAGCAAGACCCCAGTAGCCTTTGATTTCTGCAACTGTCCAGCAAGGTTTGTTTCATAACCATCACAAACCAGCCCTCCCTTCAATTATCTAGCAAGCAAAACCTTTACATTTGGCCACATCTAGCTCCATCTACAGGGCTCTGTCAATCTCTCCTCGTGTCAATCTCTCCACAGTATAATGAGTTCTCTCTCTTGTGTTGGCCTTATAGCTGTTGAAGATATTGAAGTAACTGAACAATGTTTCTGCAATTGAGGCAGCTGGAGATCATGCCCTAGAGGAGTCTAAGGTAATGAATATAAAGACCGTTTCTGAAGGTCCTATTACCACAGACCACACCCTGACTTTTGCAACCATTGTTTTTAATATCCAAAGGCTCAAGCTTCCCCTTTTTATCATCTACATTCGTCAAAGTATGTAAACTAATTACCATGCCATATGCCTTAATCTGTCCAGTTTAAAAAGCCAATTTCTGATTTGTCCATTCCCATTAAATCTATACTTCACCAAGAAACTGTTATCTCTGTGGAGCAACAGAATGTATCATGGTTTAAAATCAGAAAAGAGGTACTTCAGGATTGCATCCTTTCTCTTTATCTGTTCAATCTGTACACTGAGCAAATCATTTGAGAAGCTGACTGAAGAAGAACCTCAAATCAGGATTGGAGATTAACTCACCAGCAACCTACATTATGCAGATAACCTTCCTTACTGAAAGTGAGGAGGACTTGAAACGCTTATTGGAGGATCAAAGGTATGGATAACTTTTTAATAAAACACACACACACACACGCACACACACACACACACACACACACACACACACACACCAATGAAGTCCTCACTATTGGACCAATATAC
>NW_006399784.1:5240049-5246193 GCF_000299155.1 Elephantulus edwardii | reverse complement strand
AACAACTATACTTAGCACAAGAAAGGACTACATCACAATTGATGCTATTGTCAAATCCTATTGTGTCAGTCTTCTGAGGGTCCCAAATTCTCTCAATGGTTCTCTGAAAAGTTATCTTCATTCTGCTCAATGCATAGGATCACTCTCATTGTTTCTTCTGCCTTAGAAATCTGTGGGGGATTTTTTTTGTTTAAATATTCATCTTTCCATACTACTATCATATCATTTTTCTATCTCCATTCCCCTCCTTTATTTGGCTATGTACTGACCATTTGTTCATTGTTGCTGTTCAGAATACAAGTAAGATAGTATTTTAAGCTCTTTGGGGTAGCCTTTTCAGAAAAGCATTTCTTTAGGAACCTTACTTTTTTTAACCTTATTTTTATCAAATACATTTATGAAGACCAGTGCATCTGCAGGATTCTGTCACAGACTTCTTTCTAGTTTCTATTTACGAGGAAGCTAATTGTATAATTGGATTTCACCTTTGTTGCTCTTTTAAAGCAATGACTATGTGATGCATGTTTAGTATGAAATAAAATAAGGTTTGTTTTGTTTAAAATTGTAATGATTATGTTTGAAATTATGTATACTTAAAATGACATATCTGTCACAGATTTATTTGGGTGATAAAATTTTACATTAAAAAATAATGCTGCTTTCATGTAAAGTTGTTGTTGTTATGTGCTATCAAGTCACTTGGGACACATAGCAACATACAAAAGCCCTAAACCCTACTCTATCCTTTACCAACCTTATTGTCTCTGGCACACCTACTCCCATTACCCCAGCCATTGAATCAATCAATCTCATTTAAGGTCTTCATCTCTTGTCTTGTCCCTCCACCCTTCCAAGAATAATGTCCTGCTCCAAGGACTGGTCCCTCTTGGCCACATGCCCAAAATATGTGAGATGAAGTTTCAAATTCCTAGCCTCCAAGGAGAAACATGGTTTCACACTCTCCAAGAAAGACAGAATTTTGTTTTCTTGACAGTCCACGGTAAGCTTGAGACTTTTCTCCAGCACCACAACTATAATCTTTGTAACAAATACTTCTGTACCAAGTGCTTCAGTTCCTCATCAGTTTCAGAAAGCATTGTTGTTTTATCTGCATGATGTAGATTGTCAGTGAGCCTTCTTCCAATCCTGATACCACATTCCTCCTTATAGAGTCCAAACTCTGGATTTATCTGGTATGCACATATATTGAAAATATATGGATACAGGACACATCTCTGATGCACTCTTTTACTGAGTTTGAACCATGCAATATTACCCTGCTCTGTTTTGAGGACTGCTTCCTGGTCTGAGTATAGGTTTTGCATGAGCACAATCAATATTCTGGGATTCCCTTTCTCCTCAAAGGTCAGTCACAATTTGTTGTGATCCACACAGTCAAATGTCTTTATATAGGCCATGAAACACACATAGGCATTCCTCTTGTACTCTGCTTTCAGCTAGGATCCATCTGGCAGTGCAATAATGTCTCTAGTGCCACACTCTATTCTAAACCCAGCCTATACTTCTGGCAGTTCTCTGCCAATGTACTGTTCCAGTTGGTTTTGGATAATCTTCAGAAGGATTTTGCTTGCATGTATTCAGGGAAAATAAATGGTTTTGGTTATTGTTGTTGTTGATTGCCAATAAGTCAACCCTATGAACAAAAGATCTGAAGCCTTTCTATAACTATTGTCATTTATCCAATTTCATAGACTTTCCAGAGGCATGTTGTTTAGGAAGTAGATGTCCCTCCTTCTTTCAAACTAGTTATACTATGTGTTTTGAATTTTATCCTATATTTATGTGTAGGTCTGTATTTGAATCTACACTTATGTCTAGATATAT
This sequence comes from Elephantulus edwardii, assembly GCF_000299155.1. Lineage (NCBI taxonomy): Eukaryota > Metazoa > Chordata > Mammalia > Macroscelidea > Macroscelididae > Elephantulus > Elephantulus edwardii. The sequence continues at coordinate 5,244,348 of NW_006399784.1, read as the reverse complement.
TGGTCTTATTTATTGGCAATGACTAAAGTAATGAACTTGAGCACAAGTGAGATGCTAACTATGGTGGATTATCAGGCAAGATTTCATTCTACTTGATATGCATCCAAGAGCTGGACAGTAACTAATGATGATAGGAGAAGGATCAGTGCCTTTGAGTTGTGGTGCTGGAGATGAACATACCATGGACAGCCAGGAGAACAAACAGTTCTATCCTAGAGAAGATGAAACCAGATTGCTCTCTGGAGGCAAAAAATTTGAGGCTCCATCTCACATACTTTGGGCATGGAGAGTGACATCATGCTTGAAAGAGTGAGTGGAAGAATGGGCATAGGTTTGCCAGGGATGATGAAATTTGATCGGGATAGGGTTAGGTTTCAGAGCTAATATACATAGGGTCTCTTTGAGTCAACTCGATGGCACATAACAACAGCAACAACATATTGAATAAGAGTTAATTCAACAGCATGATAAAAATAAACATAGATTTGATTACTAGCAAAACAAACAAACAAAAAAATTAACAGGCATTTTCACTTATCTTATTCTGGAAAGTAGAAATATTAATGAAAAAACATTTTGAAAATTCTAATCTCTCATGGAAATTGGATTTTTTATAGGCTTTATAAATACTGGGGTCTTTTTACAATAGCATTTTCAGTAAGTAATTCAAATAGGATTCACTGGACTTCTTTTTATATGTATAGATATTGTTCTGCCACTCACAATATTGTATTTCAAGACAGATCTAGAATTGACTTTTTTAACTATGAAAGCAACCCCATTTTTCCTCACCTTTTCATCTCCAGTATAGTAGATCATATGATCGTCTGACTCAAATGCTCATGCCAGTCCATCTCATATTGCCAATACCTATTATGTCAATATTTATGTGTTCCGTTTCTTCCTTAACAATATCTAATTTTCCTGCATTCACAGATCTCACAATCCATGTTCCAATTACTAGTGTAGGCTTACAACTGGTATTCCTCCTTTGTGTTTCCATACTTGAGGGCTCCACCACAGTTGCCCTATCTGCAAGTCTAAGTGAGTTCTATTGTACTGTGGAGTTAGAGAAGAGTATTGAACATATCATGGACAGCTAAGAGAACAAACAGGTTTATCCTGAAGAGGGTGAACCTAGGCTGCTTATTGGAGGCAAAGATTCTGAATCTTCATCTAACATACTTTGGACATGTTGCAAGGAAGGACCAGTCCTTGGAGAAAGACGTCATGCTTGGGAAGGTGGAGGGACAGCGCAGGACAGGAAGATCCTTGATGAGATGGATTGATTCAGTGACAGGGGTAAAGGGGAGTATGTGTGCCAGAGACAGTGAGATTGGTACAGGATAGAGCAGGGTTTAAGGCTGCTGTACATAGTAGGGACGCTACGAGTTGCAGGAAAGTCGACAGCACATAACAACGACAATTTGTATAGGATGTTGTCTCATTTTTTTGAAAAGAATCTTTAGTGTACAAAAAGAATAAAGAAATTTGGTTAGCTTTTAATTCCTTACAGTCTAAATTCTTGTTAGTTCTTAACATGGGAAAGTGATTGAAAAGCTATGGTATTAGGGGAAGATAGGACATCCACACTCAAATTTCACTAAAGATAATTGAACACTCTTTCCAGGGGAAAAAAGACTGAGGAAATAAACTTGCTACCTAGTGCCTGGATTTTTGTTTCCTATGAGGGTCCATGTCACTTCCTGGTTAATAAAAATTCAGTATTAAGAATGGTAGCACTTAAGTCAACCTTCCTGAGGAGCCATGTTATTGGACTTGTGTAGCAACATAGGCGCCATACTTTTGAATTCATTGCGCAAACACTGCAGGGAACAAGGAGTAAGACTGAATAAAATCCACAGAATAAGTTATTTTAACAATCTGGTGACCTCTGAGTATGCAACATCCACACATTTCTATGTTCAGAGAAAGATAACTGAATGTTTTCATTTATTTGCTTCTTAGTAATGAAGAAACTTTAAACAAGAATTCCATCAACAAAGATAGCAGACTTTTTTTTAACCTTCCAGTGCAAATGATTAAGTACTAAGGTATTAACCAAAAGGTTAGAGGTTCAAACTCATCCAGTGGTATCACAAAATGGGATCAAGAGGAGTAAGAGTCAGCTCTAAAACAACTAACTCCATAGGGCAGCTCTCAGTGGTGAGAAGATATCCTGCCAATCCAAAAGCAGGTAGTTCAAATCTACCAGTTCCTCTGCAGGAGAAAGATGGATAATCTCCCACACAACCTACTGCCTCTGACAACCTGCTAGAGAGTAATTTATGAGTTGATTCTAACACTAGAGTATGCAACAACAGCATTTGAAGTACTAATCCAAAGTCACTCCTTTCTTGAGGTTGGACTCCACTAGCAATTCAAATCTACCAGACATTTGAACCCACCAACATCTTCATGGGAGAAAGATGGGCAATCTCTTTCCATTTAGAAACCTTGGAACCATGTTGGGGGGTCAGATACTAGTCAGCTCTTACTCAGCAGCAGTGAGGTTCTTTTGCAATTGTTAAAAAGTTATTTCCAACAGGAGTTATCCATTCAAATTAGTTAATATTTTAAAAGAAATAGATATACTTTTTGTTGATTTTTGATGAAAATATCAGAATGAACCCATATCCTCTAAGTCTGCGATATAGTCTTAAAGTTCATTCTGTGGAATAGTTCTTTCTTCCCGTACGACTGCATAGCAGTTCTATTTACATGTTACCCTCATTCTTTCCTACACAAATTAACTTTTTTATTAGACTGGAAAGGATGAATGTCAACCATTGCCATTTATAACATCCATTCAGCTTGCAATCCCAAACCTGGTGGGAAAGTCTGTTCTGATATCTTTGGCAGGAAAGCTTCAGAGAATGTACTGATTGGTCCCACTTGGGTTAAGAGTCATTCTAAAATCACTCACTGTGTCTTTGGGAACTGATGAACTTTCATGAATCAAATCTAGGTCATGTATTCACCACAAAAGACAGAATCAAATTCAGTTTACTCTGTGTAAATTATACTGATGGTTATTTTCTGAAAAAGAATGCAGTAAGTAGATGTTATAGATTGAATTGTTTCCTCACTCCCAAGATAAATTGAAATCTACTTGGACTTCTGAAAATTACTTTTATTTACTTTCTTTATCAATTTAAAAATACATGATATTATATCAGAATAAGATGAGCTCAAATTCTAAATCCCTTTTGAGAACAGATGCAGAAGTTGCATCATACACACAAGGAATGCATCACAGGAACATATATGCCTACAAGATGCAAAAATTTACCAAGAGCTGTCGCAGGGGCTGGACACTAGCAAGAAGGCATTAATTGTGCCCTTAAAGTTCTCAGAGGAAATGATCATAGCCAATACCTTGATTAGATTTCTCTCTCTTTTTTTTATAATGAACAAAATTTAAATTTCTGTACTGTAAAGCTATCCACTTCAGGAAATTTGAGTATGTGCTCCGCTGTTATTCAAAAGGTTTATACTCTTAAGGATCATCCATTGGATCATTAACGCTGTAAATCTTTATAGGGAGAGATTGCTCACCAGAAACGTTGCTGAATTTGAACTGCCATGTTAAATAGTAGGATATTTTATGATGAACTTTAATGGAATAGTGGATTGTACTGGTAACACAAAGTTGATTCAAATTCATTAGTGGCTCTACGGAAGAAAGATGAGTTGTCTCCATTTATTGCAATTTACAAATCCTTAAACCCAGTGAAAGGTCACTATGAGCCAGACCCCACTCAAAATTGATGAGTGAGTGTATGATGTCACTTTATGGTATTTTGTTGTTATATCCCTAGAAAACTAAGTCAATAGGGTATGCAATGTGTCAGTGAAAGCAAATTCATAGCTTACTGGATATAAAAAATGAAAGTTTATTGCTTCTTACATAATAGATCAGTATGAGTGATCCAAGTGCTTATTTTTCCATTTCTTTATTTTAGCATTTTATTCCAATTTATTTACAAAGTTTGACTACGTTATTTTTCGCAAAAGATTCTTCCTATTTCCTTTACCCCACCACTCATCAAATTGTGTAACCGTATGATTAACACCCTATTCCCCAGTCATAATTATAACACCATATTTCCCAGTCTTAATTATAACTCTGGGTTCTAACAGTGACTCAGGGATCTATGGAACATTCATATGGTCTAAGTAGCATCTTCTACAAATATCTAAATGTATCCAAGTATACAGTGTTTCCTGCATACTTGGACCAAGAGGCACTCATCAGAACAGAGCAAGGAAACACTGCATGGTTCAAAATTGGGAAAG
>NW_006399784.1:5239207-5239949 GCF_000299155.1 Elephantulus edwardii | reverse complement strand
CTGGAGAAGCTCAATATCAGCTAGAAAACTAGGTCATACGCTGATTGTGGGAACAGATCATCAACTACTTATACGCAATTTCCAACTAAATCTGTTGTTATGATGCACCACTGAGTCAGAACTATTGCAAAACTGAGCCTCCAGCAGATTTTCAGAGGCAGTTAATTGCACAAGAGAAGACTGGCCTAGAATTCCTGTTTCTTAGGGATTGCAGTGCAGCTTTTTGTCACTAGGCCACCAGAAATTTCCTAAACTAAAGCTAAAGAAGAATAAGTCAAATCCATAGGAAACCAAATCTGACTTTTATTCCATCCCACCTGAATTTAAAAAAATATTTCAGAAACAGGTTTTGAGGCCTTGAATACTAACCAGGAGAGCTGTGGGAAGATATCAAGAATATCACCTAGGAAGAATGCAAAAACTCCTTATAAAGACAGAGGGTGAAGAAAAGACCAACCTGGATGTCAGAAGAGACTCTGAATAATATTGCACTAGAATGTCAAGAAGTGAAAGCAAAGGGAAGAAAGCAAGAATTTAAAGAGCTGAATAGAAGATTTCAAAGGGTTGTGAAGACAAAGCAAAGTATAATAATGAAATGTGCAAAGAGCTGGTGCAGAAAATCAGAACGGCCGAAATTACTCAGCATTTCTAAAGTGAAGGAATTGAAAAACAAATTCAAGCCATGAATGGCAATGCTTAAGGATGCTTTGGGCAGAGTGTTAAATGATCCAAGAAGCATTAA
>NW_006399784.1:5236122-5238551 GCF_000299155.1 Elephantulus edwardii | reverse complement strand
TTGTACATAGGGTCACTATGAGTCGCAAGCGACTCCATGGCACATAACAACATTAACAACATCCAAGTATGCAATCTGGGAACCAGGGGGGAAAAAAGGCAAATGTGTAAAAAGACAAAAGTTTGTAGCTCTGAAAAGCTACACATTGCTCTTTTTAATATTCTATTGATAAGAAAGACTCACATAGGATCAGAGGAAAGAAAAAGCAAAATACAGTTTAACTATGTGTTCCAAAAGAAAAGCGTGTACTGATAATCTAATCGGTTTCTTGCAAAGGAGTGTGGGAAGCTGAATATCAAATTTAATATTAATAATAAACCAAATGCTATATCAGGATATGAGGGAGGCTTAATACAAGCTAGAATTCACCCTGTGACACTAAGGCATTCCCTAGGAGTCCACATTATTCTTAGTTTGTATTTACTGAAACCCTACCTCTTGAGGTAGGCATAAAGTAAACAATAGAGAGGAACTTGGCCTTATCTGCAAAAGACTTCCCCATGATCCTTTGTTTTTGCTTTCTCCTCCCTTGTGATTTTTCTTTGTTTACTTTCCTTATGATTCTCAATAAATACTCAGAGGCATGACTTGAGGCCTTCAGTCATGGGAACTGCTGGTGCCCTGTTTTTATGCTCTTGGTTCTACCTCATTCTTGGTATCTGTCTCATTATTAATAATTATAAAAATAATTTACCCTCGGCCTGCAAGGTTTTAGAAGAGGCTAAGGCACCAGGGATATCATTGCTGATGTTGGATGGATCCTAGCTGAAAGGAAGGAATACCAGAAGAATGTCTGTGTTTTATTGACTGTGTGAATCATAACAAGTTGTAGCTTGACATTAATAAGAATGGGAAGCCTAGAGCATTTGATTGTGCTCATGCAAAACCTATACCTGGACAAGAAGGTTCTTGTGCAAACAAAGCAAGAGAGCGCTGCATGGCTTGTGATTGAGAAGAGAGTGTGCCCAGGTTGTATTCTTTCTCCATACCTATTCAATCTGTATACTGGGCAAGTTATTCAAGATGCTGGATTCTATGAGGAGGAATGTGGCATCAGGATTGGAGGGAAACTCATCAATGACATGCATTATGCAGATGACACAACCTTGCTTGTTGAAAGTGAGGAGGACTTGAAGCACTTGTTGCAGACTATCAAGAAATGCAGCCTTTAGTATGGATTGCATCTCAATGTCAGGTAAACATAGATTCTTACCACTGGACTGATAGGCAGCACCATGGAGAGGAGATTGAAACTGTCAACAGCTTCAACTTGCCTAGATCCACAATATACATCCTTGGTGTCAACAGTCAGGAAATAAGAAGACACATTGCAATGGAAAAATCTGTAGTTAGGGACCTTTCCAAATTATTGAGGAGTTATGAAAGCAGTTTAAGGACTAAAGTGCCTCTGATTGAAGCCATAGTCTTTCTGATGAGATGCTTTGCAACTGCAATCTTAACAATGATTAAGAATGCCATGAAAAGAATAGTTGCCTTTGAGCTGTGATGTTGGAGAAGAACACTGAACATCCCATGGACATCCGAGAGAACAAACAGGTATGTCTTGGAATGGTTGCAGCCGCAGTGCTCTTTGGAAGCAAGAGTGACGAGGCTTTGCTAGGACGTTCTATTCCTTGGAAAAGGATGCTGCTAAGGGTGGAGGGTCAGCAAAGGAGAGCAGACTCTCAGCCAGGTTGATTGACACGGTGACTGTTGCAGTGGGCTTTTGTGTGTCAGGAAGTGTGAGGATGACACGGGACAAACCAGGGTTCAAATCTTTTGTTCATAGGAAATCTGTGAGTTGTTCTTGACTCAATGTCACCTAACAACAATAACAACAACAAATCAAAAGTAGAGAAGATAGTTCATCTTTCTCCTAGGAAACTGAAAGTGTACCAGAACTATCAATGAAGTGTGACATTTTGTTAACAGGACAACTCTCTGATACCAGAACTCCGATATTGCTAGAATATTTATTTAGAGAATTTTATTGGCAAAATTATTATAATCTCATGATACTACATATAAGATAAATAGGAATGTCATTGCTAATAGCCCCCAAAACTATAATAATTCATAGCACCCTTATGAACAAGTAATGAGAACCTTGCCTTATCCTGAACCATCCCCACAGTCTTCACCATGTTCAAACCAATTGCTGAAGTCTGTCAGTGTCTATCCTTCTCTTTAAACCTCTTCCTCTCTTTGAATGACCCTCTACTTTGCAATCATGATGTGTTTTCTAAGGACTGGTGTCTCCTAATACCAGGCCTAATATATATGAGACAGAGTTTCCTCATAAATGCCTCTAAGGAGCACATTGGTTTTTCACTTCCTTGAAGATAGATTTGTGACTTTATTTGTTCTTCCTCAGTCTGTAGTATATTCAATACTCTTTACTAACAACACAACTCAAATACATATTTTTT
>NW_006399784.1:5228172-5236022 GCF_000299155.1 Elephantulus edwardii | reverse complement strand
CACACACACACACACACACACACACACACACACACACCAATGAAGTCCTCACTATTGGACCAATATACAACATAATTATTATAGATGGAAAAATGTTGAAATTTTTAATGATTTCATTGTAATTGGATTGACCATCAACACCTGTGATACTGGCATTCAGGAGATCAGAAAATGCATTGTCTTGGGCAAATCCACTGCCAGGAGACTCTCCAAATTACTGAGGAGCAATAATGTCAGCTTGAAGACTAAAGTATGCCTGATTCACGCCATGGTATTTTCAATCACTTTTTATGCATCTGAGAGCTGGACAATGAATCATGATGACAAAGGAATAATTGATACCTTTGACTTTTGTTGAAGAAGAATATTCCACAAACTGCCAAAAGAACAAATCGTTATGTCTTAGGAAAAAAACTGTAGACAGAATGTTCCTTGGAGACAAGGATGACTAAGCATCCTTCATACTTTGGACAGGTTGCTAGGAGAGGCTTTCTTGGAAACGAATATCATACTTAGGGGGGACAAAAAAAAAGACCATCAGTTACATGAAATTGACACAGTGACTCCAGAAATGGGCTTAATGTTTCAGAGATGATGAGAATAGCACAAGATGGGACATAACTCTGATCTATTGTTCACAGTGTTACTATGCGTCATACTTCATTCAACAGTATCTTACAACAACAATTAAACCAATATTCTAAGGAAACAAGCATGTACTATGGTAGGTGAAAGCATCCACTTAAGTAAACAAAGGTCTAGACAGGATAAACTATTAATTTTCATTCATCAACACTAGCTCAGAGAATAAAACATCTTCTCTTCATCTGGCTGTATTCTGGTCAAGGTGTCTCCAACCATCCATGGTTAGGTCCAAATGGACACCAGTTCGCTAAGTCAGGAGTCCGTACTTCTTCCTGCTTTTCAGGTCAGCCGGTCCTTCACTCAACCTTACTCCCATATCAGCTAAGTCAACACAACTGGGATCTTTAAGATTCCTTCCTCCATAGGCCAGCAGCCCTTCTTCACTTATCTATTTATCACACTAGGTCCACAGTGCCAAAGAAACACATTCAAACTCAGTATCTCTCTTCATTATTATGTGTATTACACTAAACTCATCAAGTGAACCAAAATATAAGCATACTCACCATCTTCCTTTAACTACTTGTCATAGAAAGGGGGATTTGTTGAAAACCAGCCTTACTTTTTACCCCAGCGCTATGGTTGAATCTCTCTTTTTCTACTTGTCTTCTTCAAATGTGACACTGCTGAGAGTAGTAGGTAGAGTTTAATCTTTACCAGGCTAAGTCCCATTCTCTCTACCAAATTCTACTACTTTCCACATATCCAGTTAAGCACTCAGCTTAAGACTGGCTTGCATTCTTCCTCTAAATTACCCTGTATTCCATCATTATTATATACAGTGTTCCTTTTTTCAGTTTATCTTAATAAATCTAGTAGTGCTAAATCAACAAAAATGTTAATAATTTAAAAAATATATTAACATTAAATCAACAAAAATGTTAATAATTTTTACATTATATCTCAACATTACTACAAAGAAATAGAAAAAAAATAGCATTAATACATAGACTTTTAAAAAATTCACAGCTTTCATCTTGTGGTGTTAAAGGTTTATTATTCAAAATAGCTTTCCTAGTCATTGACTCACTTTTTATTTTGTGATGAAGTATTGACTGTGTTAAGAAAATAGGATTAGGTTTGGATACAAAGCCTATAGCAGAGACCTTTATAAACTCATTAAAACCAAATGCTTATACTCTGTTGGGAATCTTGTTCTCCTTTGACAGAGCTTCCAGCTGCACTGCAAATAACAGTCTACAGGATCCTGACCCATCACTCACTAGTCTCTGCAACATCAGCCTGCTTCAGCCAAAGTAATATGAGTTAATCCCGGGATGGGTTTTAGTTACTTTGAGAATTTCCAGTGAACCACAGAACTCGAATGTCATAGAGGAGTAGGGAAACTGAATGGAGGATTAACAGTTGATATCGGAAATTAAGGAGTGGTAGCAGATCATACATTTGGGACATTGCAGACGTCTGGCTTTTAGTAACGAATCTGCTACTAATCTTAGCAGAACGGACTCTAAATACCTATCTTTGTTCTTACCCCTTTTGTCTTGGGCCGTAAAGGGGACTCTTCAACATTTCTTTTCATCTTCATAACAACAAAAGTTACCTTTTGGGTTTTCTCCCCCACTTTGTAGCAACAGACTACTAAATAACAATTTTAGTTGTATATATTCCATCTTTGCAAATCTCAGGTTTACAAAACCCCATGTTTCTATGAGTCTGGAATAATGAATCCCACTACTTTTGACAACAACCTTCAAATGAGCTCGTACAAAGTGGGATGATAGATTCTGATTTCTTTTAACTCCACTGATGGGAACTTAGTGGTCCCATCAATAACATCCATACTATCAAAATAATAACATGCTCCCGCTACGTTTATGCACCTATTTCTGCTAATCAGTGACTTTGATGTTCATTGCCAATGAAACACAGACTTGACTTCGTGCACAATTCTGGTGTTTATTAGGGAAATATATCCATGGTGGGGCAGGTAGAGGATATGACACAGTGAAAGTCCTAGTTTTAGTGGACAGAAGTTCCAAGCCAGGTTAACAACAAATCACAATACCTTGATTAGCTTAGATAGCTTCTTAAGCAATAAGAGAAAGTCTCAGTTCAGCCTAGCACACAAATCTGAAAAGCCTCTGGTTTTCTCCATCATCCAGCAAGCTTTATCCCATAGCAGTCACAAGTCAGCTTTTCCTTCAATTGTCTAGCAAGCAAAAACTTTAACTCTGGCTGTGTCTTGCATCTGATCATATTTTCAGGGCTTGATTTGGCTGTACTTCAACTCGGTCTCTCCACAATCTGACCAACTCTCCCTATTGTTTTGAGTTCACAGCTATTAATGGTTTTGAAGACATGATCAAGAGGTGAGCCGTGTCTCTGCAGTTGAGCAACTGCATGCCCCTTTTCCCCAGGAGACTAAGGCAATGTATATAAAAGCCATTTTCAAAAGTCCTAAGACAACAGAATCATAAATGCATCATATGTTTATATTGAATACTTAAATACGTTTATTAGTTTATTAAAGAAACAGCAATGTATTACACCAAAACAATATTTTCCCCCCTTATTTGGACTGTAATAGTCACTAAGGGAAAAAGAAAGATAAAAGCGATTGTCACTATGATATGTAGAATTTTCTCTATTTTTGCTCACAATTACTATACATATTATTTTACTCTATCAATTGCAATAGTATAAAAAGTAAAAATAAATCAAGATTAAAATTAAAACTTATGCAAGAAAGCTTATTCCATAATTTAAGTATTTTCTAAAAGGAAACAAAATGTCACAAGTTAAGAATAAAGAAGTTAGTTGTAAAAAATTGTATATAAATTTAAGACTTTCAAATCAATTTCCATTAAATATTGTGAGGAAAAGATATAAATACAAATGTAATAAAATATTCTTAGAAAATTAAAAACCACAAAAAATAACATTATTATAGAAGAAACCCCTCCCGCCAAAAAGCTAAAACAAGCAAATAAATGTTGACTATAACTATCATTGTTTCTCTAAGTTCATAGAGTTTCCAGAAGCATGTTGTTTAGGAAATAGGTGCCACTTCTGCTTCCAAGCCCGTCTTAACCTGGGAGCAACACTAAACACTGTACACCTTGGGAAACCAGTTTTGCATTTGACACATCAGTGGCTCAGTGTTCAGCATCACAGTAACCTAAGTTGCCTCATACAGCAAATTGACTCCAGTGCTGAACCACATAGAAGAATGTTAATCTCAAACACAAAATAGAGCCCAGATGAATTTTAAATGCCATGGCTCTCCACCAGGTCCTGTTGACTCTAAACAAACAGCTTACTGCCTACAGCTCATTGTTAGCTTAATCCAGCAAATTCAACCAGCTCACACACATTTGTGAAAGAAATAAAAAACAAACAGCTCACATCAGACCCTCAACCAACACAAAACATCTCACCTTCTAGAATCCAACTGTTTCACATATTAGCCTCCAAAACTGGTGTTTAATATGTCTTCTTCACTTTCTTGGTCAATAAAAGCTTTGTATAGTCTGAATTTAATTTCAGATTTATTCTCCATTTGCACATATTTTGTAGATTCACTTCAGCAGTCATGATCATTAGTCTGTGATGCTTGACAGTGGGTTGCATGTTCTCTGTAATTTAATGTGATTTGCATGTGTCCTAGGAGCAATAAAACCATTTCAGTATTCAATGGGAAAAGATGTGGCCCTTGGGAGTCATCTTATTATTATTCAAGAGCAATGTGTCTAACAAAAGCATGTGTTAAAAGAATAGTAAATTCATCAATGTATGGGAAATCCTTTTGTCAGTATGCATGCACTTTTGTGAAGAAAATTCAGCAATGTGAAATGCTCCATGGAAAATCAAGAATTTATAGGAGGACATTCAGGGAGTAGATTAGCGTTAAAATAATTCTATTTCAAAGAATTTTTATTGCATTTTAGAAGCCTTAATTTAAAGTATATTAGGATACATGAATAGAAAACAGAAAAAATACTATGCATTTAAAATTCTAAGGTACTTAAATACAAGCCAGGAAAAAATTAATACTCTTTGGTATGTTTAATTAATTATGAGATACCCAATTCAGAAAAGGATGCTTCACAGACAATTTCAAGACTTAATAATGGCACAGTTATAATTACCAAAGGGATAGTGAGGCATTCATTATGTTTATGGTAACATTAATGTCATTACAATTTTTAAAAATTGCTAACATTGTTTTAAATTAAATGTTATGAAAGTCTGCTATTTTTTCCAAAGAATATTTATTAGATATATATTATGTATTACAAGCTTTAACTTCCCTCACACTCTCAATCTTTAATCTGAATCTAATAAATATATTTTATTCCCAAAGCATCACAAATGTATGCACTATTTTTCATTTCCATTATAAAAGTTAAGTGTAAATTTCACCACTTGGTATATATAGTTCATTAAAACATCCTAGGCAATCTGAAATGTATCTATCTATCTATAGAGAGAATAGCTGAACATATAATAGACAATTATCTTCCTATTAAACATAAATTATACCTAGAGAGACTTGGGTGACATAAAAAGTTAAGTATTCTACCACTAGTACAAAGGTTAGCTGTTTGAATTTACTTGACAAATCTCAGAATACAAGTCTGATAATCAGTTTTCAAACAGTCATAATCTTTAAAAAATCCTATGAAGAAATGAAGAAGTAAGAAAAATTTCAACACTTTTCCTCAAATGAAAAGAAAGTAGAAATCATTCTACCTTGTGAGTTAATACTAACAATTTCATTTTATCACATTTTTATCAAATTAATATGTTTTTTTAGTCAAGTCTTGACTTCATCCTACTTAAGGTGAAAGTCTTAAGAGATAGTATGTTATAAATAACACTGATACTGATTTTGACCATGCTAATTGATACAGAGAGCAGAAATAATGTTCAAATGAAGAAAAATAATATGTACCCAACATGAATAGAGTTATTTCCCACCAAAATACATACACGTATAATAAAGAAGTTTATTGATGATCTCATAATATGATAAATCAAGTAGTTGTAAGATATTATTGTTGATATTTCTTTCTCCTCTGTTTTTGTAATGATCTTTTGCTTTCTTTATAAATGACATAGTTGATCTTATCCAACAGCTCATCTGCTCTTCAATCATTAGTATTCAGTGCCTAAAATGTAAGTACCATTTGTTCAGTCAATGTTTGTAGATTTTTTGTGTTGTGGTGTTTTGTTTTTTTTCTTCCCCCAGCATCCAATGAGATGCATTTCAGAGTAGACACCTGAATATACTTGAATTTAGGATCAAAAACAAAAAACAAAACAAAACAAAACAAATACATAAACAAATCAGAGAGAATAGATAATTCATTCAAATAACTTCTGGCTCCAAATGAATCTATTTTAGACTCTTTCTAAAAGTGAGACTCTAAAATGCCATATTTATCTAAATGCTCTTAGCTAGATCTAACTACAGGCTGTCATTTATATATGTAACATATATTTGTTTTTATCACTATGTGTGTGATTCCAAGGAAGAAAGATAGGCAATCTCCTTCTATGCAGTTTACTACCTCCAGGAACCTCCCTGAAGGGTCAGCTGTGAACCTTTTGATGCTTTCTGAATCATAAACTATATTGCCCATAGCATCTTTCAGTATTGTTACTAGAGGCTTAATTTCCTCCTCCCCCCACCCCCCAGCAGTTCTTTCAGCTTGAGAAATGCAGAGTGAATTCTTCCCTTTTCATCCTCCAACTCCAGCTTTCTGCATTTCATTATAACATTTTGCTTTGTCCTCTGGAGTTGCCCTTTGAAATATTCTGTTCAGCTCTTTTGCTTCTGCATGTTATCCCTTTGTATTAGCTTCTTCACATTCTCATGTAACTTTTATTAGAGTCTCTTCTGACATCCATTTCTATGAAGAGAAATGTGGCATCAGAATATGAGGGAGGGTCATCAATACCCTGTGTTATGTATTTGATACAACATTGATTGCCAAAAGTGGTACCAGTTAGATCCAATTTGACAGCACACACACACAAACTAATTAAAAAAAAAAAGGAATAGTTAACTAAATCTTACTTGGATCCACAACTAGCACCCTTGATATCAGCAGTTAGAAAATCAGGAGACATATTACACGGAGAAAATCTGCATTTAGAGACATCTCCAAATTACTGAGGAGTAACGGTGTCAATTTGAGGACTCAAGTGTGTCTGATTCAGGCCACTGTCTTTCTGATTACTTGATCTGCATCTGGGAGCCTCAAAATGAACAAATATGACAGAAGAACAACTGATGACTTTGAGTTGTGGTTTTAGAGAAGAACATCCCGTGGACTGACAGCCAAAAGAAAAATCATGTCTTACAGAAGTTGCATCCAGAGTGCTTTTTGGAGGAAAAGATGATAAGGCTTCATCACATACTTCGGGCATATTGTTAGGAGGAGTTGGTGAGAGGCATGATGCTCAAAAGGGTGGAGGGTTGGCAAAGTAGAGGAAGATCGCCGGACCAGTAGATTAACATGGTGACTGGCTCAATGGACACTAATGTGTCACACGAAAGGTGAGGATGGCACAGGGTTAGGGTTAGAGCAGAGTTCAAATATTTTTTTTTTCCATAGGGTTACTATAGGCTGTACCTGACTTGAAGAAACATAACAATAACAGGGAACTGAACAAAGAAGGGGCTGATGATGTTAGAGACCATGGAGTTATACAGCAAATCAAGTAGTAGGGACAATATTAACATTTCTCGTAAGTGGTCTACTACTAATCATAGCAGTATGGATCATTAATGCAGCTTCATAATAGGAGCCACTGGTTAGTGGATAAAGTCAACTGTTTGGTTGCTGTTTTTATGTACTATTGAATCAGAACCAAGGCCTACCTGACCCTATAGCAGGTTTTCAGATGATGTAAATTGCGAGAGAGATACTATCTTTTCCACTGGTGGATTTGAACTTCCTGCCTTCAGATTGACAGTGCTGTTTCTTACCACCAAGCCACCAGAATTGCTCAGTTAGCATGCAAAATATATATGGTTCAAATAC
Source organism: Elephantulus edwardii (assembly GCF_000299155.1). Lineage (NCBI taxonomy): Eukaryota > Metazoa > Chordata > Mammalia > Macroscelidea > Macroscelididae > Elephantulus > Elephantulus edwardii. The sequence goes on along the minus strand of NW_006399784.1, from coordinate 5,228,364 downwards.
AACGAGATGTGTGTCAGAAGAAAGATCCAATAATCTACTTATGGAGGCAAAGTTTTCTTTGAAATATTTAGTGACGATGTCCATCTCGATACAAAGGTGCACCTAATTCAGGCCACAATTTTCTCAATTACTTGTTTTGCTTTAGAGAGTTGGACAATAATTAAATATGACAGAGAAAGAATAGATGTCTTC
>NW_006399784.1:5226435-5228072 GCF_000299155.1 Elephantulus edwardii | reverse complement strand
GCAGTTTGGACTTCTTTCAGTATAATTTGTTCTTGACAACATGTTATTTACTGAAATATTTCAATGCCAGTCTATTTGTTTGTTTGTTACAATGATTCTGTGCATTCTTCCCATCTTCTTTACATGTATCCTGCCTTATTCAATATTATAACCATAAAATTCTTCAGTATTGAAACGGAAAGGTTTGAATTTGTTCTTGAACTCTTTCAATTTGAGAAATTCAGAATGTATTCTTCCATTCTGTACTTTTGTATTTTAAATTCTGGCTCTTAAAAAAAATTTAAAAAAAAATTTCTGGCTCTTTGTACATTTCCTAATTATATTTTGCTTTATCTTCTCTAGGTGCTGTTAAAATTTTTCTTTTCAGCTTTCTTACTACTTTTTCCCTTCAGTTTGATTTCTCTCTGTTGAAGAGCATTATTTAGAGGTTCTTTTGATATCCATTCTGGTCTTTTCTTTCTTACTCTTGTTTTTTAATGACCTATTTATTTCTTCTCAGACAACTCCTTTAGTCTTGGGTAATTTGTATTCTTGATGTGATTTTTTTATTAAGATGAAATAATTATTATTTTCATGGACTTGAAGTTTTTCTTCAGTTTCACTGAATAAAAACAGTTATGTGTTTGGGGAGGATGGCTTATTTTGTTGTTGCTATTATTGTTTATTGACTATTTTTAACCAAAAATTGTTATTTTAATTAAACTCTCAAAACTACTACTATAAAACAACTATGAGCATTCTCCTCCTGTGTGATTAACTGTCTCTGAAAACCTGCCTGAGGGTCAGCTCTGGGTCAGTTTCAACCCGACAGTAAGCAACATAGTAATAATAATATTCCTAATTCTTTGAGTTGGCAATATAGGAAAATCTAAAATTAATAGCTTAGACATTACAACTCAACACAATTTTACTCTTAGGTCTGGCAGAACTATATTGACTTGGGTTATTGGGTTTTTTTCTATGTATCACTTCATAACTAGTAGGAAGAGTGGTCTTTTTACATCATGCTGACTTCAGAGCTCTGTGGTAAAAAGGGATTTTCTTGAAGGTTTATCTCCAATACTCATATATAATTTCCACTCATAAAGGCAAATAAGAAGAGCAACACAAAATCAAAGAGGTGCTAAGATAGAATCCATATTTTGATTGAAGTAGTAATAGAGTCACATGCCAAAAAAGGTAGACAAAGGAAGAATAATATACTGGAGATATTTATTCATTTGCATAGCAGGAACATATAGTGTGTTCCAACAATTTTTTTCTGTAACGACATTTACAGTGTTCTCATTGTTCTCTAATCAGCTATTTTGATAGACTTAAAAAAATATATATATATTATTATACAATATGCAGAAGAATCTCAAATTGGTGGATGATTTATCAACAATCTGCGTTACGCAGATGATAATACCCTGCTTGCTGAAACTGAGGAGGACCTTAAGCACCTGCTGCAGAGGGTCAAGGACTGCAGCCTCCAATATGGATTGAGGCTCAATGTCAAGACGTCAAAAATTCTCACGACTGGGCTAACTGGCAGCATCAGGATGGATGGTGAAGAGACTGAGATTGCACACAGCTTTAGTTTGCTTGGCTCCACAGTCAACACTTTTGGAACCAGTAGCCAGGAAATTAAAAGG
>NW_006399784.1:5198266-5203201 GCF_000299155.1 Elephantulus edwardii | reverse complement strand
CACTGACTGGGAAAAAGTATTTGGTAATAACATATCAGATAAGGGACTTATATCCAGAATTTATGAAATACTTGAGCACCACAACAAGATGAAGGTAAATAATCCAATAGAAAAATGGGCACAGGATATGATGTTTACAGAATTTTTAATGTCCTTTTTTAAGACTAAAAAATAATTGTCTTTTCATTCAGCACCAATGTCTGCCTCTCTTGAATACAAATAGCTTGTTTTTATTATGGGTGGTAGGAGTCATTCATTCATTTGCATATTGACATTGAGTTGAAATTGTTTTGTAGCAGACAGTGGGTTTTCAGAGGCTGTGAATCAGATGGAAAGAGACTGCCCACCTTTCTCAAACAGAGAAGCTGATAGATTCAAACTGCCTGCCTTTAGATTGGCAGGGTAACTCCTAACCTACTAGATCTTCAGAGTCTTCTATTAATCTGAATCATAAATTGTACTAAAGAGTCACATCTGTGAGATAATGTTTTTATTGGTCAAATGAAACCTGTAATATTGAACAAATAGGTTTTCAAATAGATAATTTTTGTTGTTGTTGTTCTAGCACTTTTGTTGCAAATATTTATCTAATGTTGCCTAACAAGTTCTTTCTTTCTCAGTCTATAATGGAAAATCATTTGGGTCAAATTGATCTGTCACAAAATCTAACATCTCTATCTCTTTATTAATTAGGAGAAATGGTTATAACAATGGGCATGTCACAGGTAATTCTGATGTCTTAATATTCTTGATGTCACACTTTTTTGAAGTAAATTACAATGAACATATTTCAAGTATGATAAGTAGTAATAGCATGTGACTGATATTCTATTAGTCACGAAGGAATTTGAGAACCTGGAATTGGTAAGTCCTATCTTTTAGAGTTGTTTAATGAGAATGCAGAACTGTTATTCATTTGATTGACTGAAATCTCACAGAATCAACTGGATAGTGTTCTCATGTGCCATCAGGTTGTTGGTGAATCCTAGTGACCCAAGGTATAAGAGTTCTAAACCCTGTTCTATCCTGTGTCAACCTCACTGTCTCTGACACACCTACTCCCATTACCCCAATCACTGAATTGATCCATCTCATTGAGGGTCTTCCTCTCTTGTACTGTCCCTCTACCCTTCCAAACATGATTTCCCTCTCCAAGGACTGGTCCCTCATTACAACATGCCCAAAGTATGTCAGATGAAGTTTCAGAATCCTTGCCTCCAAGGAGCAACCCAGTTTCACCCTCTCCAGGACAAACCTGCTTGTTCTCCTAGCAGTCCATCGGATATTCAACACTTCTCCAGCACCACAGCTCAAAGGCATCAATTTTTTTCCCTACCATCCTTAGTCATTGTCCAGCTCTCTGACACATAGCACACCATTACAAAGACTATGACCCAGATGAGGCACACCTTTGTGTTCAGCCTGACATCATTGTTCTTCAGTACTCTGAAGAGGTCACTGAGAGCTGACTTTCCCAATACAATTTGATTTCCTGGTTGCTGGTACCAAGGGTATTGATTGTGGAGCCAAGCAAACTAAAACTGTTAACAATCTCAATTTATTCACCATCCATCGTGATGCTTCCATTTGGCCCAGTGGTAAGAATCTCTGTTTTCTTGATTTTGAGCTTCACTCCAAGGCTGCAGTCCTTGACCTTCTGTAGCAAGTATTTCAGGTCCTCCTAAATTTCAACTAGTAGGGTGTATGATTATAATCTTTTAATAGAATGATGCCATAAAACTGGTACAGTGTTATCTTTAAAAGTTGGCTTTTCTTACCATTATGTTAGTACATTCTGGTCTCTAAGTAGTTTAACTGTAAACACAGTCTTGCAAATCAGCAGTACCCATGGGAATCGGATAAGGGAGAGAGAGAAAGAGAGTGCTTCCCACACTGGGCAGCAAAGACTTGAGAGAGATTGAAGCATGATCCTGGTTGCTAGACTCTGGTGATGGGGATGGAGAGACTTTGGCATTGTTGCAGTGAAATTAGCATAAAGTGTAACCAGAAGAGCCCTGAGATAAAGGCCGCAGGAGAAGCTGATTTATAACTGCTCTGAAGTGAACCTAGCTGAATGATGGAAGAAACTAGAGGCTTCTTACAGTTGTGTTGCTTAGCTTCAACCTGAACTTTTGCTAATTAAAGAATTATGATTTGCTGTTAATCTGGCTAGGGACTTCTGTACTAAACCTGTATTTGTATTATGAGATATTTTTTGCCTCTCTCATTCCCCAACCTATTTCCCTAATAGACTTCACTCTTAGTACCACAATTGTGAATAAAGTCTGTGAGTCAACAATGAATAAATAACCCATATGATCAGTAGAAATAGGTGCAAGACAATAGTGGGTGGTGTGTCTGACATAGGAGCTTTCTATTCGCTGCTATGAATATTGTTGATGGGGAAAGTTCCCCTTTATGAAGTGGGTAGAAATCAGAGTTGGTCACCGCCATCCCCAAATTGCACTGGATCCTTTCCTAATTCATGTCAAAAGAAATGTTATTCATTGCTCCAAACTCATAAAAACATGGTTTGGTTTTGTAAATGTGTAGTTTGGGAAAAAGTAAAGTTAAAATGGTTATTGTTTGCTTCTAGAAAGTGGGGAATGAAACTTAAGACTTTACTTTTTCTGTTACTAAGGTGGAAAGAAAAGTTGAGAAGCTACTTTAGGGTCTGAGTTAAAAGGCTACGAATTGAATGAAGGTGAATCTGATAATTTCTTTCAAAGTCTATGTATGCTGCTTTTATTTTTCCTTTATATGTCATAATGACATATTGAAATGTTGTTGTTGCTGTTGTTGTTAAGTGCCGTTGAGTCCTAGGCAATTCATAGCAACCCTATAAACAGAAGTCCTCTACACTTGCATGCATGACTTTCATCCTTTCTCCCAGTACATAGTGTTTCCAGAGGCAAGCTATTTTCAGAAGTGGATGCCACTCCTGCTTCCAAGCTTGTTTCAACTGGGGTGCATCACCAAACACTGTCCACCGTGGGTAACCGTTATCACATTTGACACATTGTAAAAAAGAAAAAAAAAGAAGGTTTTGATGGGTCATAATGTGGTTTAGAGCAAAAAATGTAAATCTGGATTGGATTTGGATATAAATTATAATTTCAAACAGGAATATTTACCCAAAAAGAATGTTTGTAGTAAGAAGTAGAATTTAGTATATGCAGTGTGGATCTTATTCTTGTTGTGGAATGTTGAGGAGGAAGGGAGCATCTCTGGCCAGGACTGATTGCCTAAGCTCCAGATAAGTGTAAGCTTCCAACAACCTTTAATACGGGGTAGAGAAAGCTCCCCTGTGTTTGGCTGTACCGGCTTGAGAAAGTTCACCACCTGGGAAGACGCTGCAGTGTCTTTTGAGCTAGGAGTAGTCTGCATGAGGCTGAGGTTCTCCTAACCAATCCACATGTTCCACGTCTATAAGCCCTCACTATCCTGTATTCCTGTTTATACCTGTTTGTATACAAGTGCATTGCAAATCCCAATAAAATTGAGTTGGATTGACTCTCTGATCATCTCCGGGAATAATGTATCTCTGTTGTACTTACCCCCATCAGGGTGTCACTGTCAACTTGCCAGCAAACTGACAGTGACATATTCTAAGAAAAAATTAAGCCCCACCCAGTACTCTGAGGAGACTTACATTTGAAAGAAGATAAGTAGAAAAGGAGAGACTTTGTAAAAAAAATGGAGGCAAGCAAGAGCTGACAAGTAATCTTACTTCATGCTGGCCAGTTGGGACTACTTGATGAGCTGAAGAGAACCCCAGGACATTAAAAGTTAGAGGAAGTTGGTGAGTATGCTCAACTCATGGTGACCACTAGGATCCATGTAATGAGTGGAAGTTGGAAATATACAGTAATGAAGAGACAGGCTGAGTCTGAACTTGTTTCTTCAGTATTGGCCACCTAGCATGATGAGTGAATAAATGAAGAAAGGTTGTTGTTTTGTGAAACAGATATTCCTTAGCATCACTGATGTGTTGACTTGGCTCAGGTGGGACTGAGGTTGAGTGAGGTGAGCAGCCAGTCTAAAACACATGAAGAAGTATGAACTACTGATTTTGTGGCTAATGTCTGCTTGGACCTCACTACAGATGGTTGGGGATGCATTGACTGGAACCCAATCAGATGAAGAGAAGATGCTTCATTCTGAGAGATAAATTTGATTACTGTTATGTACTGATTTTCTCTGGACTGGACCTTTGTTATAGAGGCAGATTCAACTGCAATAGAAGATGTGTCAGAGAAAAAAAAGACATACTTGTCTCCTCAGAGACTGGTTTGATATGACTGGGCAAATAAGAAACTGACTTATCTAAAATGAAGAAATTAAGACATAAGGAGTAAGCATCTGGCTTACCTATTTTGTTAAATATAGATATTAATAAGGGGAAGGCTGATCCTTCAGATAATGAGAAATAATGGCTGGGAAAGTCAGAGATAAGCTGTGGTTTTAGCTTAAAAGTTGGCTTTTCTAGACATTATGTTAGCCCTCTCTAGTCTCCAGCTACCTCAACTGCAGATACATGCATGGCCTTTCAAATCAGCAATACCTGTGGAACTAGGATAAGAGAGAGAGTGATTCCTGCACTGGGGAACAAGACTTAAAAAAGACTGGAGCATGATCCTTATTGCTAGACTCGTAATGGTGGTGATGGAGAGCTTTGGTATTGTTACAGAGAAACTGGCATAAAGTGTAACCAGAAGAGCCCTGAGATAAAGACCACAGTTAAATATTTTGCTATGACTTATTCATTGCAAATACATTTTATAAGAGACACAAACGCAGGTTATACACATGGAATTCACCTGATGGTATGCATAGGAATCAGATCGACTACATCTGTGGTAGGAACCGCTGGAGAAGCTCAATATCAGCTGTGAAAACTAGGCCGGGGGCTGATTGTGGAACAGACCACCAATT
>NW_006399784.1:5193451-5198166 GCF_000299155.1 Elephantulus edwardii | reverse complement strand
TATTTGACAGATCTATTTGCAAAGAAAAATATTTTTTGTCTAATCTTTGGACTGGTATATATTTTTTTCTTTCTCCAAATGTTTCATTATTCTATTTTAAATTTGAAAGCATATTTTTGCAAAGGTTAACAATTAAAAATTACATCTTTGACACTTAAGAGCACTGAAATAAGAACCATTATGCCAAAATCACAAATGTCATTTTTTTTTTCAGTCTACTAGGTCTGCCATAACAAAAATATCACAAAATGAATGAGCCCCCTTTCCACGTCTGTTCTGTTTTAAGAAAAGATTAGTATTAGAGTGCATCCAACTACAGTATAACCTTATTTGACATAGCTGAAGATAAAATAAAAATTCTTATTTAACCACAAGGCCACATTTTAATCACAGAGGTTAAGAGTTCAACATTTCTTCCTGGTGAAGAAAATTCAATTGGTAATAATATGTTAATTCACTCTACTAGTGGTTTTCACCATGCCTTAATTTATTTTATTCTTTTCTTAGCATATTTAGTACATGAGAATTTAACAAAGAATAAGCAAATAAAAATCTAGTTTGAATCACCATCTCTATGATGTGCCAGTTGTAGAAATAGTTACAGTATGCTCTGCCAGGTTAGTCTATAAAGTGTTGTAATGCTATTGCACAAATGACTCCTCTCTGGATGTCCAAACCCACTGATATCTCCAAGAGCAAGACGAGCCATCTTCTTCAAAGTGATTTGTTGTTTTTAGTTATTGTTATTAGGTGCCTTCAAGTCAAGTACAACTCATAGTGACCCTATGAACAAAAGATTTGAACCCTGTTCTATCGTGTGTCATGCTCACACTTTATGACACACAATAGCCTATTGTGGCAGTCACCACATCAATTCATCTGGTTGAAGATCTTCCTTTCCTAGGCCCACCATCTACCCTTCCCAGCATCATATCCTTCTCCAAGGAATAGCCCCTTCTAACAACATGCTCAAAATATGTGAGGCAAAGCCTCATCATTCTTGCCTCCAAAGAGCACTCTGACTGCACAATCTCCAAGACATATCTGTGTGTTCTTTTTGCCATCCATTGGATGTTCAGTGCTCTTCTCCAACACCACAACTCAAAGGCATCAATTATTCTACTGCCATCCTTATTCACTGTCCAGTTTTTAGATGCACATCTTGTGTTCAGAAAGACTATGGCCTGAATCAGATGCAATCCTCAAACTGACATCATAACCTCTCGATAATTTGGAGGGGTCCCTAACTGAAGATTTTCCCAGTGCAATGCATCTCTTTATTTCCTGACTTCTGGTACTAAGGGTGTTAATTGTGTGGATCCAAGCAAGATGAAGTTATTGATAGTTTCTATCTCTTTTCCATTTATCATGATGTTGCCTATTCCTCTCGTGGTAAGAATCTGTGTTTTCTTGACATTGAGATACAATCTGAAAGCTGCATTCCTTGATATTCTGCACTATTGTTTCAAGTCCACTTCACTTTCAGAAAGCAATGCTGTGTCATCTGCCTAGTGCAGGTTATTGATGAGTCTCCCTCCATTCCTAAAGCCACATTCCTCTTCATAGAGTCCAGTTTCTAGAATAATGTGCTCAGTACACAGATTAATTAGACTAAAGAGTCAGCTGTTAGCGCCGATTCAATGGCAATGAAAGAAAGTGAGAGAAACTTGTTAATGTATTGCATCTGTAAAAAGACTATAGATGATGGTATGTACTATATATTTCTTTCACATTTATTGATTGCTTCTCTGTTATAAATAAGTATCCCAAATTTTTATCCTACCTCTAAGAACATTTTTAAAAATTAACAACTCATTGAAGTTAAGTCGGAACATATTCATAGCTGACACATCAGTGAATTTTAGAGGTTGGAAACATTTTAAATTAAGAAGTTTAGTTTAATGTGACTTACAACTTCTGTAACTCACTACAGTGTCATCAGCTATGAGCAGATTCTGACTTGACACCAATGAATTGTTTGGATTTTTTTTTAAATGTTCTTAGTGAAAATCTAAGATTTTTGAATAATTATATATAAGGAAGCAATAAATAAATGTAAAAGAAATATACAGTACACACTGTCATCTTTAGTCTTTTTACAAATGCAATAAATTAACAAATAAGTCTCTCTCACTTTTTCTCTTTGCCGTTGAGTTGATGCTGACTCACAGCTGACTCTTCAGTAGATAACAAAGGCTATAAATTGCACAGGAGGAGCTAGATCATCTGTCTCCCTCATATCACTGGTAGATGCAATCTGCAGAGAAGACAGAATTTGAGTTAGTAGTACAGCTCCCTACAAATTATGCCATTGTATTCATTAAATGCAAAAAAGTAATCCAAAGAACCAGTGTTTTATTTCATTATTCTAGCATGTTAAGAATTTTAAAAAGCTTGTGATAGAATACAATTTTTTATTAGTGCAAATATCTGTTTAGGTTGGTGACAGAAATAATTCACCAGACTTACTATCTTGGTTATAATGCTTTTCAGTATATCCTTTCTCCACATATTCTGTTTACTAATGAGTTCCCAAGTGAGTTAGTCCATAAAAACGCTCCCACAGACAGATAATAATAATTCTGAACACTGGGACTGTATACTCTTTAAGTTAATAAATATACATTTTATTTTGTTGTTGTTATTGTGTGCCCTCAAGTCAGATCCAACCCATAGCTTGCTTACCTTCCAGCAGGTTTTCAGAGACAGTAAATATTATAAGAAGTGATTTCCTATCCTTCTTTCACAGAGATGCTTGTGGATTCAAACCACATACCTTTGGTATAGCAGCACATGTTTTTGTGGCCAATAGATCACCAAGGTTCCCTCATTTTATTTTAATGTAAAATATAACTAACATATAACAGTATCTTAGCATAGCTCAAACTCCTTACTGTGTTATGTACACGTTCATTTTAATATATGATAAAATAAACTCTAAAAGACCATTTGTAGAAATACAAATGAGACTTAGAGATTTACAAATCTGTTCCAAGTAAATAAACGTTTTCATTTGACCTTCATAATGTTCTCTCACTCACATAGTCTATTGTTGTGAGTCGCAACCAACTCATAACTGACTCTGCAGTAAGTTTTTTTAGGGATGGGAGGAGATATAGTGGATGGGAGGAAATTATTCATTATTCTCTTACAGAGAAATTAATGAATTCGAACCTCGTGCTTTGGAGTGGCAGTACAACTGCTTACTTGCTAGAGACCCTTAATGTTAAGTTATTTTAAGAAACAGCGCAATAAAACTTATTTCATATTTGCAGGGTTATATCTTTTCTTCATACCTATTCAGTCTGTATGCTGAACAAAAATCAAATTTTATGAATAAAAATCTGGCAACAGGATGAGAGCAAAACTCATCAGCAAACTGTGTTGTATATAAATGACACACTTTTACTTACTTGGATTGTGTGTTCTAAAAAATCAATAACTACAGTATGGATTCCATCTCAACAGCAGGAAAATAATAGTCTTCACCACTAGGCCAATAGGCAACAGCATAAATAGATGGAGAAGAGATTGAAATTGTCAGTAATTTAATCTTGCTTGGATCCACGAACAAGACCCACAGTACCTGTTCGATAGAAAAAGAGTGTGAGGGCATACAAGAGAAAGAGAGAAACTGGTCCCAAGAAATGAACAGGTCTTTATTGTGCAGTCTGAGAGGAATGCCATGTGACCCGGCTGCACAGCACTCAGAAAGGGTCAAAATGGCTTGCAAGTGATTTGGGGCGGGGTGGGGGATGCGCGGATTTTCTACTTATAGGATTCCTGGGGAGGACTAAGGAAGACAGTATTTCTCAGAATTTGGGGTGTTAATTAAGTTAGATTTGGGCTATTTTGATCAGGCTCAGAACCTTGTCAGGATCCATTGTCTGGTCTGGTCTTTGTTACGGAAGCTTAGATGTTACCAGGTTTCTCAGAAAGTGATCAGGCCTGGGGCAGGGGGTAGGGAGAGAAAACTGCTATATTCTTCCTCCAATACCAACAGCCATAAAACCAGAAAATGAGTCATATAGGGAAAATCTGCTGCCAGAGACTTCATAACAATGATGTCAGCTTAAAGATTAAAGTGCAACTGATTCTAGCATTGGTTTTTCCCAACTGCTTATAAGTCTGAAAATTGGACAATGGCTGAGGATAACAGATGTCTTTGAGTTGTGTGGTTGTAGTAGAGTACTAAATATCCTAAGGACTTCCAAGAGAACAAATATATATGTCTTTGAGAAAAGGACAACAAAATGTTCCATGGATACACAGATAGTGAAACTTCTTCCGACATACTTTGGGCATAGTGTTAGGAGGGGCCAGTCTTTGAAGAAAGAAATCTTGCTTGGGAAAGTGGAGGATCAGTATAAGAGAGATAGACCCTCCACAAGATGGTTTCACACAATGACGGTAGCAATGCACTGAAAGATGTCAGAGATGATGAGAATTATGCAGGGCAGGGAGAGTTTTGAACCTATTATTTACAGGATAGCTATAAATTATAGTTGACATGAAGGCACATAACAACAACACAGTATGATGTTTACAGAATTTTTTTTTCTATATTTTATTAATTTTCATAAACATTTACAGAGATTTTGGGTTTCCATTCATTCATTGTTGCACTATTCTCTCTACCCTTCTCCCAGTTTGTTCTTGTCCAAATGCCACAGTGCTTGTCAAAGCCAGTTCTGATTAATCTTCTTTGTCAGTGT
>NW_006399784.1:5162462-5184306 GCF_000299155.1 Elephantulus edwardii | reverse complement strand
CGGTGACTGGGGTAATCGGGATGGGTGTGTCAGAGGTGGTGCGGTTGGCGCAGGATAGAGCAGGGTTTAGAGCTGTTGTGCATAGGGTCGCTATGTGTCGGAAACAACTCGATGGCACATAACAACAACAATTCTTGCCAGATGATTGAAGGAGAAGCTGATTTATAACTGCTCTGAAGCAAAGCTAGCTGAATGAGGGAAGAAACAATTTGTTGCTGCTGTTTTGTGACATTGAGTCATCTGCAACTTATACCAGCCCTATGTACAACAGCTGTAAACCATGTTCTATAGTGTGCCAGTCTCACTGTCTACCCCCATTAATCCAGTCACTGAGTTAATCCACAGCATTGAAGATTTCCTCTCCTAAGCTCTCTTTCCACCCTCCCAAATATGACTTCTTTCTCCAAGGACTGGTCATTCATTGCAACATGTCCAAAGTATGCAAAACGAAGCTTCATAATCCTTTCCTCCAAGGAGCAGCTTGATTTAACCCTCTTTAGGATAAACCTGTTTGTTCTCTTAGCAGTCTATGCTTTATTTGATACTGTTCTCCAACATCACAGCTCAAAGACATAAGTTCTCTTTCTATTATTCCTAGTTCTTGTCCAGTTCTCTGATGCACAGCAAGCTATTGCAAAGACCATAGACACCTTAGTCTTCAGACTGACATCATTGCTTTTTAGTACTTCGGAGAGGTCTCTGTCAACAGACTTTCCTAGCGCAATTTATCTTTTAATTTCCTGGTTACTGGTACCAAGACTGTTGATTGTGGAGTGAAGCAAACTAAAGTTGTTAACAGTCTCGATCCCTTCACCATTTATCATTATGTTGCCAATAGGCCCACTGGTGAGAACTAACTAAAAATTGTGCTTTCCTGTTAATCAGGTTTGGGACTTTTGTACTAAACCCGTATTTGTATTGGGAAATGTTCTTTGCCTTTCCAACTCTCTAACTTATTCTTCTTAATAAACCTCTTTCTAGGTACCACCACTGTTAGTAAAATATGTGCATCAACAATAAAGATATAACCCATATAACTCGTATTATTGGTGGAAATAGGTTCAGGAGCCTGAGGGGTGGTGTGTGGGACCTAGCAGCTATTTGTTTGCCATTCTAGATACTGTTGATAGGAAAAGTTCCCCTTTATGAAGTAGTTAGAAGTCAGACTTGCCCACTGCCATCCTCTCATTGCATTGGTTCCTTTCACAACTGGCTTGCTCAAATACAAGGATTTCCTACAAATGCCTTTTGTTGCTGTTAGTTTATATGCTATTGAGTCACCTGTGACTCATAGTGACCCTATATACAACAGTTCTGAACCTTGACCTGTAGTGAGCCAATCTCATCATCTCCAAAAGACCTAATCCCATTTCTCCAGTGCCCAGCTAACAAAATTTTGGAAGGAAAGCTATTCTAGGCTTATTTAATATCATATATATTTTGTAAATTTGAACTTTATTATAGGTTGCCTTAAATTATGTCCACAGGTGAACTGTAACCTCTTTTTTAATTTGGTAATTTTTTTTTATAATAGTAGCGCTCATTCACTTTTATATTTTCTTTTGCTGCTCTCATGTTACATGATGTAATTGAGTACTTGCAACAGAGGCAGTCTTTTGGTCTAGTCTATAAAGAGTTGTGCTAGTAACTCAATGTTTAAGACTCTCTGATAGTTAGGATACTCTTGCATCAATTCGGGAGGAAAATGTGTACTTTCCTCTCATACAATTTACAGCTTCAGAAATCCAAAGACTGGTCAGCTATGAGTCTGCTAAAACTCCACGATAATAAGAAAGAAATATATTAACCTAGAAGTTGATATTTCAAATTCAGTAGTTATTCCAGGTGGGAGATAGGTAAGGTAGGCAGTCTTCGTGAAAATGTACACCTTTAGAACTCATTTAAGACAGTTCCTCTTTCTCTCAAAGAGTGTCTATGAGTTGCAATCAACTACACACTGATGTTTGTCTGTTTTATTTTGTTTTTGTTTTTAAATCTTAATCTTTGTAAAAAGGCAAAGAAAGCATGAAGATGCTCTTTACTTTCACCAATAGTCACCACAAAGGGGAACTGTCTCTCAACAGCATCAACAACACAAAACCAATTCCCATGAGGTCAGACATGCTCTTCTGTGTTTCCCACATCTGTTTCTACTTACCCAAAACCACTCTTTCTACTTTACTGTTTCCAAAATCTGACACAATGGCTCCTACATCACACAGAACCATACTGGGGAAGCCAAATTCTGATTAGTAGCAGAATATAGTCAGGATAGCTTCCAAAATATGCTTGCAGGCACCTCAGTCTTGAGCTTCATGGCTTTAGGCCAGTGTTAACAAAGCTCTCCGTCCTGCCAATTATGGCTCTACATTCTGGCCCAATAAACTTGGACAAAAATCTTAGTTGTGGTTCTTTTGTGGGAAGAGGATTAACTGTCTTAAGATCAGCTCCCTCTCATACTTGGTCTCTGCTTTGGCCACTGCTGCTGCTGCTATAAGTCTGTCTGGCACAAGGATCTCTGGTTCTTTAGGGTACCCACTACATTCCTGCTTCTTCTTTGCTAATAGTGAGACTTTCAATTATGTTGCTGGATCGGCTTAACTTACAGGGGAGAGTGATTCTTTTCTGGAAAGGCTAACACATTTCATTTGCTTATTCTCACCCATCCACATGACCAAGAAAATTAATAGATTATTGTTTTTATATACCATTGAGTTGCCTGTGACTCATAGCAACCCTATATACAACAGTTCTGATGTCTGCCCTGTCCTGAGCCAGTCTCACTGACTTCAACACACCTACCTCCATTACCCTAGTTAATGTATCATTCCATCTGACTCAGAGTTTTTAGCTTCTGTGCTGCCCCTCAATGACCATGCTGTCCTTCTCCAAGGATCGGTCCCTGCTGGCCACGTGCTCAAAGTATTTGAAATGGAGGGAAACCACTCTAACCATAAGCTTTAACACCAAAAATCTTAGAATAAATGTTTGAAGTATTCTTTACAAATGTACTCAATTTACTTAATCCAAATTTTTAATTTTATTTTTTGTATTTTTAAAAGTAATAGCCCTCTTCTGAACACAGAAAATAAATTAGCTCCCTTTGTTAGTAAATAACACACAAAATCTCAAATTATAACATGAAAATTTGAGTTCCCTTAAAGTTCTTAAAAATAGTATTGATGTAGTATGTTGTTGTGTACTATAAACTCAGAACTGACCTGATTGAGCTGACTCTCCAGCATGTTTTCACAGGCAGTTAACCACACAGTCAGAGACTGCTCATTTTTCTTCTTCAGGTGTAAAATGTTACTCTTGTTGTGTACCATAGAGTCAGAACTGACCCACAGCTCACCCTCCAGTAGGCTTTCAGAGGCAATTATTTGCAAGTGAGGAGATTAGCTATTCTTCTTCTATGGAGCAGCTGGTGACCTCAAACTACATGCCTTTGGGATTGCAGCAAGGCTTCTTGCCATTAGGCCATCAGAGGTGTAAAACAGTCATGTTTAAAAAAAAAGACATAGGAATTGAGGTGTGGATCATAAGAGGTAGCTCTTTCAGAGTGAGTGACACCAAATTGAATGCTTACTAAAATGTATACAGTCCTACAAAAAATGTATTGTTTTTTAAAAACAAAAATATCCCTGTATTTAGTTCTAATCCTAAAAATGTTTTTGGTAAGCCAATCTTGCACATATAAATAAGAGGCAAAACTCTGTGCTAATTAAATTTTTTAATCTTCTAATAAGTTCTAGTTAAGCTACCATCATTGACCAACTGCAGGACCATTTTGAAACATCTGATTTTCTCTGTATTCTACAGGCTGTGCATTGCTTATATTGCTGTTGGTCTTTTTAAAGGCTTAATTTTGTCAAAATTTTAATATTGTTTTACTGACATTGTTATCATGGAATTTTAAATTGCTGAGATTATTGCATATAGTTTGCAGGTCTTTCTCCTGTGTGAACACCAGGCTTGTTGATAACCAAAATCAAATCCATTACCAGCGCTGATATCTCAGTGGTGGAATTGTGCTACAAATACAAGGGCATACAGTTTAAATCCATCTACTGCTCCAGAAGAAAAAGATGGACAAACTTCCGTGCAATTCACAGCCTCTGAAAACCCACTGGAACATGTTATAAGTCAGTCAAATTGATGGCATGTATCAATAACAACTATGAAAGCAATTAACTTTTTTTTTCTATCTTTCATGTTTCTAAAGCAGTAAATTTTTCAGGATAAGAATGTAACATCTGAAGAAATCAAACTTCCAATATTTCTATAAATAGCTCAACACTAGGAGTCTGTTGTGTGAACAGAGCAAGGGGAAAATACATGGTTTAAAACTGGGAAAGGAGTGCTTGGGGGTTGTATTCTTTCTCCACACCTATTCAATCTGTTTGCTGAGCAAATTATTCAAAAAGCTGGACTCTGTGAAGAGGGGTGTGGCACCAGGATTGGATAGAGATTTATCAATAACCTGTGTTATGCAGATGACCCAAACCCTACTTGCTGAAAGTGAGGAGGACTTGAAACACTTGTTGCAGCAGATCAAGGAATGCAGTCTTTGATATGGATTAAATCTCTATGTCAAGAAAACAAAAATTCTTACCACTGGACCAATATCATGATGGATGGAGAGGAGATTGAAACTGTCAATAACTTCTTGCTTGGGTCCACAATTAACACCATTTGTACCAGCAGTCAGGAAATAAAGAGAAGCATTCACTGGGAAAATTTACAGTTACAGATGTCTCCAAATTATTGAGGAGTAGTGATGTCAGTTTGAGGACTAAGGTGCATCTGATTAAGACCATAGTCTTTTCAATTACTTGCTATGCATCAGAGAGCTGAACAATGAATAGGAGTGATAGAAAAAGTATTGATACCTTTGAGCTGTGGTGTTGGAAAAGATCACTGAATATCTTATGGATGGCCAAGAGAACAAATAGATATGTCGTGGGGAGAGTGTAGCCAGAGTGTTTTTTTGAGGCAAGAAAGATGAGAGTTTTCTTCACATACTTTGGGCTTATTGCTAGGAGGGGCTATTCCTGGGAAAAGGACATAATGTTGGGAAGGGTCAAGGGTTGGCAAAGGAGAGGAAGACCCTCAGCCAGGTGGATTCACACAGTGACTGCTGCAGTGGGCTGCTGTGTTTCAGGAATTGTAAGTGTGGTGCAGGATAGAGCAGGGTTCAGATCTTTGGTTCATGGGGTTGCTATAAGTTGTATTCGTCTGGATGGCACAACGACAACAGCAACAAAAGAGCAAGCTCGACACACATTCCACCATTCTATTTATTGGGTCTTGTTAATAGAGTGCTAGAAATAACTTGGTTTTGCTGTTAGGAGCGATTGAGTTAAGTACAATTCTTAGTGACCCTCTGAACAACAGATTAAACCCTGTCCTATTCTGTACCATCTTCATCATCTCTGAATAATTTTAATTACACTGCTGTTGTCAGTGTGTAAATCCATTTATTTGAGAGTCTTCTTTTTGTTTCGTTGATCCTCCACCTTTCCAAGCATAATGTCTCTCTCCAAGTAATAGCTTCTCCTAGCAACATGCCATAAACATGTGAGATCAAATTTTGTCAACTTTGCTTTCATGGAGAATTCTAGTTGCTTTTACCCCAAAGCATACCTGTTTATTTTTTTGGCAGTACCTGAGACATTCAGTGCTCTTCTCCAAGACAACATCTCAAAGGCATCAATTCTTTTTCTGTCATTTTTATTCATTGTCCAACACTCAGATACTTCAAAAGTGAGGGAAAAGAAAATGGCCTAAAACAGGTGCACCTTAGTTTAAAATAATTTCAAAGAAGATATTAAAAAGACAAAGCAAAGTATTATATAGAAAAGAAAAAACCCCCTAGAGCTGAGGAATAAAAAGGAAAGAATTCACTTGGTATTTCTTTATTATTATTATTGTTACAATTGTTATTATCATTATTAATTTTTATTAAAATTTACAGAGCTTTTGGATTTCTATTCATTCATCATTGCACTTTTCTCCCTGCCCACTCCTCCCCTCCAATTCATTATTCTCTTTGAAAAGTAAAAGAAAAATTTTTTTATTGTTATACAATCCCTCCCACCAAGTTCACTCCACTATGCAGCCTTCATTCTGGACTCATGTCATGACAATAACACCTAATCATACATACCTTTTAAACGGTTCTGTCATCTGTTTCAATGCTATATACATAATTTATCCCATTTTTTCAGATTCCCTCCACCACAATCCCTATGTCAGTCCTGTTTTACAACACTGGCACTATGCAGAATTTGTCATTTTGTGACTGAGATATTTCACTCAGCATAATGTCCTCCAGGGTCATCCAATTTGAATAATATTTCATGAGTTCCTTGTTTTTCAATGCAGCATAGTATTCCAGTGTGTAAATATATCACAGCTTCTCTATCCATTCATTTGTTGATGGACACTTAGTTTGTTTCCAACTCTTTGCTATTGTGAACAAACCCACAATAAGCATGGGTGTGGAATTCCTGAGTCAACTGATATTTCTATTTGCAACTTTTTGAGAAAGTGCCATACTACTTTCCTTAGTGGCTGCAACATTTTACTCTCCCAACAACAATGAATAAGGGTTTCAGTTTCTCTGCAACCTCACCAACACCTGTTGTTTGCTGTTCTGTACTCTTCTACCTGGGGTGACATGGTATCTCATAGTTGTTTTGATTTTCATTTCTCTTAAATCTAGGGATTTTGAGCATTTCTTCATGTGTTTGCTGGCCATCTGAATGTCTTCTTTGGTGAAGTGTCTGTTCATATCCTGTGCCCATTTTTCAATTGGGTTGTTTACCTTTATCTTGTTGTGGTGCTCAAGTATTTTATAAATTCTAGAGATAAGTTCCTTACCTGACATGTCATAACCAAATACATTCTCCCAGTCTGTTGGAGAAATGTTTGGATGTGCATAGGGATTTGATTCTTTCATATCTTTTTTCCTTTCCTGGTTGTAGATTTTTCAGGATGCTTAGAAGACTGTTGATGTTGTAGATTAGAATGCCTAGAGTTCTTCCAAGCTTTCCTTTAATGAAGTTTATAGTCCTTGGTATTAGTCCTAGGTCCTTGATCCACCTTAAGTTGGTTTTCATGTACAGAGTGAGGTGTGGATCTTGCTTGAGTCTTCTGTAGATAGTTTTCCAATTTTGCCAACAACATTTGTTTAAAAGGCTGACATTTCCCCAATTAACTGATTTCATCTTCTTCTCAAAAATCAGTTGACCATAGATAGATGGGATTGCTTTCTGGTTTCTCAATTCTATTCTATTGATCCATGTGTCTGTCATTTTGTCAATATCATGCTGTCTTGACCACTACAGCAGTGTAGTAGGATTTGAAATCAGGGAGTGAGATGCCTCCTAACTTGTTCCTATTTTTAAGGAGTGCTTTGTTTATTTGAGGCATCTTTTCATTCCAAATGAAACTGGAAATTGGCTTTCCATCTTATTGAAGAATGGGATTGGTAATTGTATCGGTATTGCATTGAACATGTAAATTGTCTTTGGTAGTATTGCCATTTTCACAATATTTAGTCTTCCTATGCATGATCAAGGGATATTCTTCCATTTCTTCAGGTCTCTTTGTTTCTCATAGTAATGTTTTGTAATTTTCTTTGAGCAGATCCTTCATGCTTCTGGTTAGATTTACTCCCAAGTATTTAATCTTGTGATTAGCTATTTTGCAGGGTATTGTTTTTCTTAGCTCCCATTCTGTATTCTCTTTGTCACTGTAGAGAAATCCAACTGATTTTTGTATCTTTATCTTGTATTCTGCTACTTTGCTGAATTGGTCAACAATGTTCAGTAGTTTTCTTTCTAAGTCTTTAGGATTTTCTAAGTATACTATCATATCATCTGCATAGAGAGATAATTTTACCTCCTCTTTGCCAATATGGATACCTCTTATTTTCTTCTCTTGTCTTATTACTATCTCTAAGACTTCCAATCCAATATTGAATAAGAGAGGTGGTAGTGGGCATCCTTGCCTAGTTCCTGTTCTTAAAGGGAATACCTTTATTTTGTCTCCATTGAGAACAATGTTGGCTTTTGGGTTTGCATATGTACATTTTACCATGTTAAAGAAATTCCCCTCTAGTCCTATTTTGCTGAGTGTTTTGATCAGGAAAGGGTGTTGGATTTGGTCAAAGTCCTTTTCTGCATCAATTGATAGGATCTTGTGGTTCTTGCACTTTGCTTTATTAATGTGATGAATTACACTGATTGTTTTTCTCATGTTAAACCACCCTTGTATACCTGTTATGAATCCCACTTGGTGATGGTGAATTATTTTTTTGATGTATCTTTGGATTCTATCGGTCAGTATTTGATTCAGGATTTTTGCATCTATGTTCATAAGAGATATTCTCCTATAGTTTTCTATTTTGGTGGTGTCCTTTCCTGGCTTTGGTATCAAGTTTATGTTTGCTTCATAGAATGAGTATGGGAGAATTCCATCTTTTTCTATTTCTTGAAATAGTTTACGTAGAATTGGTTACAGTTCTTCTCTGAATGTTTGATAAAATTCACTTATAAAACCATCTGGTCCAGGGTTATTTTTGGCTAGAAGTTGTTTTATTACCTTTTCAATTTCTTCTTTTGTAATGGGTCTGTTCAGACGTTCAATTTTGGTTTCTGTCAGTTTAGGAAGGGTGTGCATTTCTAAGTATTTGCCCATTTCCTCTAGGTTTTCATATTTGTTTGAGAATGGTTTTTCATAATATTCTTATGTTAGCCTTTTCATTTTAGTTGGCTCTGTTATGATGTTGCCCATTTCATCTCTTATTCTAATTATTTGTGACTTCTTCTTTTCTTTTGTTAGTTTTACTAGTGTTTTGTTGGTTTTATTGATTTTTTTTTCAAAGAACCAACTCCTAGTTTTGTTGATAGTTTTGATTGTTTTTGAGTTTTCTATTTCATTTATTTCTACTCAAATTTTTATAATTTGGTTTTTTTTTTTTTTAGAGGGTGTTGGATTTTCTTGCTGTTCTTTTTCAATTTGTTCGAGATGTTGGATTGGAGAGTCAATGGTCATTTTCCTCCTGCCTTTTGATGTGTTTGCTATGGCTATAAAGTGACCTCGACTTACTGCTTTGGCTGTTTCCCAGAAGTTTTGACAAGTGGCATTTTCATTGTTATTTGTCTCCAGAATTTTTTTTAATTTCATTTTTTTATTTCTTCTAGTACTCAGTCATGTTCAAACAAGGTGTTGTTCAGCTCCAAATGTTTTTTCCTGCTTTATCCTCTTGTTATTAATTTCTAATTTTGTGGCATTGTGGTCTGAGAAGATGCTTTGTATTATTTCTATGTTTTTGAATTTATTAATGCTTGTCTTGTGACCTAGAATGTGATCCATTCTGTAGAATGTTCCATGTACATTGGAGGAAAAGTATACTGTGCTTTTTGGGGTGCATTATCCTAGAAATGTCTATGAGATCACTTTGTTTTATTGTGTGGTTTAATTATTCATTATCTTTGTTAAGTTTCTTTGTGGTAGTTCTATCTTTTCTTGAGAGTGGTGTATTGAAGTCTCCAAGTGCTATGGTAGTGTTGTCTAGTTCCTTTTTCAATTTCATTAGTTTGTTTTATATAATTTTCAGGTCTTTCATTTGTTGCATAGATATTCGTTATTGTTATGTCCTCTCGTTTTATTGACCCTTTAAGTGTTATGTAGTGACCTTCTTGGCCCTTTGTTATGGTTTATGCATTGGAATTTATTTTATCAGAAATTAATATCCTTACTCTTGCTTTTTTTCTGGTTGCCTTTTGCTTGTTATATTTCGCCCACACTTTTATTTTTAGTCTTTCTTTATCTTCATTTTTCAGCTATGTCTCTTATAAATATCATATTGATGGATTTTGTTGCTTTACCTACTCTGCTACTCTTTGTCTCTTCAGTGGTGCATTTAAACCAATCACATTCAGTGTGATTATTGAGAGACAAGGTTTTATTGCTATTATTTTGTTGAGTTCTTTTTGGTGTTGTTGCTAGTTACTTTGGCCCATCCTGCTTTCTGTTGCACTTCTGTAAGCATGACATCCCTCAGTGTTTTGTGCAATGCTGGTCTTTTTTTTTTTTTTTTTACAAACTCCCTTAGGTTCTATTTTTCTGGGAATATCTTGGTCTTTTCCTTCATATTTGAGGGAAAGTTTATGGGTACAGTATTCTTGGTTGATAGTTGTATTCTTTGAGTGTTTGATATGTCATTCCATTGTCTTCTTGCTTGCATGGTTTCTGCTGAGAAATCAGCACTTAATCTTATATGCTTTCCCTTATAGGTTAATCTTTATTTCTCCCTTTCTGCTTCAGAATTATTTCCTTATCTTTAGTTCTGGCAAGTTTGACTATGATATTCTTTGTTGGGTTTTTGTTTGTTTGTTTGTTTGTTTGTTTGTTTGTTTTGTGTGTGGGGTCTATTCTATATGGTGTTTGCTAAGCTTCTTGAATATATATTCTCTCCTTCATTATGCCTGGGAACTTTTCTTCTAGTAAGTCTTCCACAACTTTTTCATTGCCTTTACTTTCTTTCTAATATTCTGGGATTCCGATGATGCACATGTTATTTCTTTTGATGGTGTGCCACATTATCTGTAGCTTTTCTTCTTTTTCCTTCTTTTTTTGATTCTGCTTTTTTGCTCTAGCAGATCAGTGATGACAATTCTGTCTTCTGTTTCACTGGTTCTGAGTTCCATCTCTTCAACTCTGTCATGTGTCCCTAGATAATGTTGACATCATCTGAAACCTTGGATCTAATATTTTGGATTGTGGTTTCTTGCTTTTCCAGTGCCTCTAATGCCTCATTAGTTTATCTTCATTGTTTTGGATTGTTTCTTAAAGCTCCTTCTGATTTTTTCTTATAGTATCCTGTAATTCTTCAAGTTTGTTTTTCACTCATTGAAAATATTCAATCATTATTCTTTTGAATTCTGTGTCAGAAAGTTCCATCAGACTTTCTGGCTTCAGAAAATCCATTGCTACTGTGTCTCTTTTGGGGGTGAAATATTGCTTTGGGCTTGTGTGGGAAGTGATGTAGTCTGCTTCTTTCAGGACATTGCTGTGGTAGAGTCTTTAGCACCTGTTTCTTGATCTGACATTATTGCTCCAGAAGAAGGTTGAGCAATCGCACAAGTAGATGCACATCAGGTGGGTGCATGCGCAGACCCACACTTGGGCAGGGATTGGACGAAGAGGAGACATGTACACAGATGCACATGGGAGGGGAGTGCAGCAGGAACCTCACTCAATTTCCCGCTGGCGTGCTTGCTCCTGGTTAGTGGGTCCCACTGCTGCTCCCTGCTCCCTGCTATGGCTCCCTCCTCCCCGTTGTGACTCACTGCACCCCACAGAGGCTCACTGTATGCCACCAACACTTGCTGCACTGTGCCAGTTCTTGCAGCTCTTGAATGTTCATGTTGATACACAGCAATATTTTGAGAAGCACCTTGATATTTGTGCTCTGTTTTTGGCCTGAAACCTGCAAGGCTGAGGGCCTGACAGCAGTTTGTTCCGCAAAGTACCTGAGTGAGCACAGAAGAAGCCCATTGTTCCCTTCTGGAAGTGGCTTGTCACCTCTGTCGAAGGGCCCAGGACTTCCCTGTTGCTTGACTTAAGGATCCCATGTGGTCAGGCCAGACAGCAGTTTGTTCCCAAAAGTACCTATTTAGTTGTCTGATTTCAAGGGTCATAGTCATGGAGTGGGACATGGTTGCAGCACAGGACTACTTGTGGCATGGGTTGTAGTTGTGGCCACACTTGGCATTTCTAAAGTTGAAAGAATGTAAAAACAACTTCAAGTTGCAATATGGAAAGATGTTAAGGGCAAAATCTTGAATGATCCAGGAAGCATCAAAAGAAGATAGAAGGAAAATTGAGAGTCACTCTACCAGAAGAATTAGGTGACGCTGAAAACTTTCAGAAAGTACTACAATTCAAAGGAATCAGTCCTTCTTCTGTCATCCTTTCCATTATCCAACTTTCAAATACATAGTGAGCAATTGAAAAACTCGTGAATTTTCAGTCTTTAAGTTGACATCAGTGCTTTTTAATACTTTTGAGAGTTCACAGATTGCAGATTTGCCCAATGTAAAGAAAATGAACCACTTTAAATTAAAATTCAGATAGTGCCTCCAGAGATGAAGACTTCCTTTCTATGATGGTTCTAGAGGAATGTGCTTGCCTCCAAACTTTTGTCCTCAGCAGTGGTCATGTGTCTTGGCATCTCTCCTCCTTATCCTTGCCCTTCATGTCTTTTTTGCTCTCTCTTACCTCAGAAGAGATTGATTTAAACACCCTATACATTACTCTTCCCTGTATTTTGGCTAGATCCCTGAGAGCAGACATTCCTAATGCAATGTCTATTGATTTCCTGATTGCTAGTATCAAACTATTGATTGTTGATCCAATCAATATAAGCTCGTAGGCAATTTCAACACTTTCTTGATTTATTATGGTGTTGCCTGCTGTTTCTTTGGTGAGAGCCTTTGTTTTCTTGGTGTTGATATGAAATCCATACCAAAGGTTGTAGTTCTTGATCTTCTGCAGCAAGGATTCCATATCTTCCTTACATTGAGCAAGCAAGGTTGTACCATCTATACAGCACAGGCTTCAGAGGTGTCTTCCTTTGATTCTGATGCCACATTCCTCTTCATAAGGTACAGCTACACAAATTATTTGCTAAATACATAGATTTAATAAGTTTGTAGAAAGGTTACATCTTTGACACATACTCTTCCTGATTTGAAATAATATGTAGTGTTTTATAGCTTCATTTATATATCAGCTTCTTGACTTTAAGATAGCTTTCTTGTGAGCACAGTCAAGTGTTCTTGGATTCCCATTCTTCGCAATGTTAGTCATAATTTGTTAAGATCCACACAGTCAAATACCTTCGTATAATCAATAAAACACAAACTGACATTCTTCTGGCATTCTCTGCTTTCAGCAAACATCTAGCTAACATCAGCAATGAAAGCCCAGGTGCAACTGATTCAAACTGTGGCCCTCTCAATGTTCTGTAATACATCATAGATCTGGACAAATATGGATGACAGAAAAAAAGAATTGATATCTTTGAATTGTGGTGTTGGAGAAAAGTACTGAACATCCCAAACTGCCAACAGGCCAAACAGGTATGTCTTGGAGAAAGGACAGCCAGAGTGCACCTTGGAGGCAAGGATAATGAAGATTAATCTCTCACACTGGACATGTAGCCAGATAAGATTATTTTTTAGAAAGAAATATCATATGTGGGAAATGGAGAACCTATGAAGGACACAAAGACACCACAATGAGATTGATTCAGAGATGATGAGGATGAAACAGGATAGGACAAAGTTCAAGTGTGTTGTTCATAGGCTCACTATAAATTGTACTCAACTTGATGACATTTAGCACAAAAACATTAATCCTATAACAAAGGCAACTACACTATAATTTGTGCTATTAAGAAACAATCCTTT
Source organism: Elephantulus edwardii (assembly GCF_000299155.1). Lineage (NCBI taxonomy): Eukaryota > Metazoa > Chordata > Mammalia > Macroscelidea > Macroscelididae > Elephantulus > Elephantulus edwardii. Next base: position 5,170,819 of record NW_006399784.1, on the reverse strand, counting down.
TAAGAATACACTAAATTGTTGCAGCAAAATAATACTTAAAATACATTTTCAAATTAATTTTAAGCCATTTACTATGATTCTGAAATAATTTCAAACCTCTCAAATTAAAATTCATTGCTTTTATAGCTGACCTTCCAGCAGGCTTTTGGAGGCTATACATCACAGGAGAGGAGACTGTCCATTTTTATTCCTTGGAGCTTTAATTCCTTTAATCCTTGGTGGATTAAAATGAAAACACTAGCAAAAATCTTTCTTCTACTTTTCTCAATAATACAATTAACAAAGTATCCATTAATTTATTTTTTCTTTTTTAAATAGACAAGTTTAAAAGTGTTTCTTATGAAATATTTATTTAAGGATTTTTTCCAAGTTTACTACATTTTGCTTTTGGAAATCTGCTATAAAAAGTAGCAAGTTTGTGCTTGTGGTGCTCCTCACTAGCACTAAGGAAAAAGAAGAGACTTTTGAGTCAGGATGAAGACCAATTGCTACTGAGTACAGTGATGTATGGCTTTACTTCTGTCATCATAGAAGCTCACAACTTCCTGCTAAATGATTTTGTGTTCAATACACATTTGCTGGAATGAGCTATGTTATAATTAGAGCTACGACTAAATCATTATAATGTTAAACCACTTTCTAGTTTCCTATAAAAATCCAATAGGGCAGTTCTCCCTCTTTTTTCCCTGGTGGAGAGCTTCCGTCATTCCCAGATGCTTGCAAGTCAGTGCTGCTCGGTCAGCTAATGAACGCTTCATTAGAATAGATGAGGGAAGGAACTGTTTAAAATGAATATATGATTAGGAATTATGTGTATGACAGCTATCTGGAATAAGAGGTTCATTGCAAAGTGGATTGGGAGGTGGAAGTAAGGGGGAAGAAAGAAACTGTGCAATAATGAATATATATAATATATGAATTATATATGTTTTATATAATTATATATGATGTCTTATATAATTATATATATGTAAGTATAGGTATATATGCGTGTGTGTGTAGATATATACACAAATATATACACACACACACATATACACATATATATACACACATATATATACCCACATATATATACACACATATATATATATACACACATATATATACACATATATACACACACACATATATACACACACACAAATATATATACACACACACATATATAAACACACACACACATATATATATATATATATATATATATATATATATATATATACACACACACACAAAGTGAACTGGGGAGAGGAAAGGGAAGGGGAGGGAATAAAATGTGTAACATTAAATGTGTGGAAGCTTAATCTTCCTGTCTTCCTGTAAACTTTCTTTAAAGGCATAATAAATTTTTTTTAGATATCACAGTTAATAAAATAAAGGATTTTCTAAGGGATAAAAAATTGAGTCTTGATTTTGGATATGCTTCTTGGTGAGGGGAACCAAACAACTGCAAAGCAACTTCAAAGACCTTAAAGTAGCTTAAGGTAGTCTTTCCTCACTCAGATAGGAAGGTAAAAGAAGGAGTAAAGATTGATTTAACATAAATTTAGGTGAAAATGTGTGTATAAAAAAGTTAGGCCTTTTATACTAAAGGGATTTCTTTTTTTAAGGCTTTAAAAACATAGGTGCCGAGTATGGCTTCCTAATGGTAAATGTTTGTGTTGTTAGGTGCCTTTGAGACAAATACAACTCACAGAGATCCTACAAACAATATATTTGAGTACTGTCTTGTCCTCTGCCATCCTTATCATCTCTGACATACTTAGCCAATGACCACAGTCACTGTCAATCAGTCTCATTGAGAATCATCCTCTATTTCATAACCATCAACAATTCCAAGCCTATTCTCTCTTTCCAAGGAATAGCTCCTTCCTTCTAACAACATGTTCAAAGTATGTGAGACAAAGTTTCACCATTCTTATCTTTAAGGACCATTCTCGCTGCACATATTTGTTTGGTTTTTTTTTCTTTCATAGGATATTAAGAACTTCTCTAACATTACAATTGACAAGCATATTTTTCCCCCTATTATCCTTATTCATAGCCTAGCTCTCAGATGAATAGCAGCTGCTTCAAAAGACTCCCATATGAATCAAGCACTCCTTGATCTTTAAACTGACATGATTGTTCTTCATGACTTTGGGAAAGATACTCACAAGAGACTTTCTAAAAGCAATCAATGTATTTCCTAATCTCCTGAATGCTGGTACCAAGGTTGTTGATTGTGATTTCAAGATGAAATTATTGACAACTTTACTGTCCATCTCTCATTATGTTGTTTGTTGGTCTACCAGGGAGGATTTTTCTTGATATTCTGATGTAATTCACATTGAAGGCTGTAGTCCTTGATTTTCTTCTATAAAAATCTTCAGGTTTTCCTTGTTTTATGGTAAAATATTCCTTGTTGAAAGCTTGCTGCATTACCCAGGTTGTTGATGAATCTTCTTCCAATCCAGATGACACGTTCTTAAAGTCTAACTTTTTGAATTATTTGGTCAGCAGAAAAACTGAATAGATGTGGAAAAAGAATAAAACTTTGACATACACTTTATTTTATTTTAAATAATTCAGTGTTCCTTAGTTCTAGTTGAATCAAAGTTTCTTCACCTAAATTTCTCGTGAGCACAACTAAATGTTTTGGGATTTCCATTTTTCTCAAAGTTAGCCATAGTTTATTGCAATTCACACAGTCAAATGTTTTAGCACAATCAATCAAGCACAAATAGACATTCATCTGGTATTCTCTGCTTTCAGCCAGGATCCTGCTAACATCAGCAATGATATTCTCAGTTCCACTATCTCTTCTAAATCCACTTTGAACTTCTGGAAATTCTCTGTCAATGTATTATTCTAGTTATTTTGAGTTTATCTTCAGTAATATTTTGCCTACATGCAATATTAATGATATTCATTGGTAATTTCCACACTCTATTTGATCCCCCTTTTTTTGGGAATAGGAACATATACAGCTCTCTTGCAGTCAGCTCTCTTCCAAATTTTCTATCGCAGGATGGTAAGCCCTTTCAGGGATGCATCTATTACTTGAAATATACCAATTGGTATCCCACTGATTCCTGGGGCCTTTATATTTGTCCATTTTTTCAATGTATCTTGAACTTCTTCTTTCATCACCACTATCTTTTTATCATATGCTACTCCTTGAATTACTTTCTATGCATCAGAGAGCTGGACAGTGAATAAGGATGACAGAAGAATAATTGATCCCTTTGAGTTGTGGTGTTGGAGAAGAGTATTGAATCATGGCATGCCAATGAACAAACAAGTTTGTCCTGGAGAGGGTATAACCAAGTTGCTCCTTAGAGGCAAGGATTCTGAAGCTTTATTTAATATACTTTAAGTATGTGACCAGGAAAAGGACATCATGCTTGAAAGGACAGAGGGACAATGCAAGAAAGGAAGACCTAGGAAGAGACGGTAACAGTTAACACAGTAACACAACAACAGGGGCAATAGAAGTAGTTTTGTCAGAAACAATGAGATTAGCTCAGAATAGGATAGGATTCAGAACTATTGTACGTAAGTTTGCTATGAGTTGAAAGTGACTGGATGGCACATAACAACTCTACAATATTTCAGTGTCAACAATTATTTTTTGTTCAGTGTATATCCTCTCCATCTTCTTTTGGTGTTTCTTGGATAGTTAAAATTTTTGCTTACAGTTACTCAGTGACTGGAATGCTAAAGTGGAAAACAATGAAGAAGGAATAGCACCTGAAATATATGGGTTATAAATATATGTGTTAGAAATGATTTATCCACTGCAAATAGCATTTTTAAAAGAAACATACGATGGCTTTACACATGGATCTCATCTGATGGGCTCCATAGGCATCAGATTGACTACATTTATGGAAGAATTCATCGGAGAAGATCAATAGCAGTAGTCAAAACTAGGCCGGGGTGGTCTGAGGGTCAGACTGCCAATTAATTACATGCAAGTACAAAGCAAAAGGTCTTTACATAAACAGAGGAGAAGTAAAAAAAAAAATGAAATGTATGTGAGAAGAGACTCTAAAAATTGCACTGGAGTGTTGAGAAGCCAAAACAAAAGAAAATAAAATTAAACAAAACAAAACAAAAAAATGAGCCAAAGTAAGAGTTGAATAGAAGATTTCAAAAGGTAGCTTCAGAGGACATAACAAAGTATTATAATGAAATGTGTAGAGAGCTAGAATTGGGAATAAAAAGGAAAAAATTCACTTTGCATTTCTCAAACAGAGAGAACTAAAAAAAAAATTTAAGCTTCATGTTACAATATTGAAAGATAATATGGGCAATATATTGAATGACTCAGAAAGCATCCAAAGAAGACGGAAGGAATACACAGAATCACTGTACCAGAAATGACTAATTGACATTGAAGAATTTCAGGAAGTACCATATTAACAGGAGCCAATGGTAATGAAGGAGGAAATGGAAGCTGCACTGAACGGATTGGCAAAAAAAAGAAGGTCCCAGTAATTTCAGAGATACCAATTGACTTATTTCAATGAATAGATGTACCCCTGGACACGCTCACCAGTCTTTGCTAGGAAATTTGGAGGACAGATGTTTGGTCAACAGATTGGAAGAGATCCATATTTATTCCCATTTTAAAAAAAGTGATCCAAAAGAATGTAGAAATTATCAAGCAATATTATTAATAACACATGCAAGCAAAATGCTGCTTAAGAACATTCAGAAATGGCTAGAACAGTACATAGATAGGGAACTGCCAGAAGTTCAAGTAGAATTCAGAAGAGGCCATGGCACCAGAGGTATGACTGTCAATTTCAAATGGATCCTGAATAAGAGTAAGGAATACCAGAAGAATGTCTGTTTGTGCTTTATTGACTATGCAAAGGCATTTGACTGTGTGGATCACAACAAGTAGTAGCTGATATGGAGAAGAATGGGAATCCCAGAGCACTTGATGGTGCTCATGAGGAACCTATACCTAAATCAGGAGACTGTTGTATGAACAGAGCAGGGGAGCACTGCATGATTTAAAATTGAGAAGGGAGTGCGTCAGGATTGTATTCTTTCTCCATACCTATTCAACTTGTATGCTGAGCAAATTATCCAAGAAGCTGGACTCTATAAAGAGAAGTATAGCATCAGGATTGGTGGGAGACTCATCAATTCAATCAACCTATGTTACACAGATGACACAATGTTACTTGTTGAAAGTGAGGAGGACTTGAAGTACTTGTTGCAGAAGATCAAGGATGCAGCCTTGGGTATAAATTGCATCTCAACACCATGAAAACAAAGATTCTTACCTCTGGACAAATAGGCAACATCATGATGGATGGAGAGAAGATTGAAACTGGCAACAGCTTTATCTTGCTTAGATCCACAATTAACACTGTTGGTACCAGAGGTTGGGAAATAGAGACACACTGCACTGGGAAAATCTGCAGTTAGGGATATCTCCAAATTATTGAGGAGTAGTGAAATCAGTTTGAAGACTAAGGTGCATCTCATTTCAGGCGTTTTCTTTTTGATCACTATCTATACATCTGAGAGCTGGATAATTAATAAGGATAACAGAAGAATTGATGCCTTTGAACTGTGGTGTTGGAGAAGAGCATTGAACATCCCATGGACGGCCAAAAGAACAAATGGATGCCTTGGAGAAGATGCAGCCAGAGTGCTCTTTGGAGACAAGAATGATTAGACTTCACCTCACATTTTGTCCTAAGGAGGGACTTTTCCTTGAAGAGGGACATGAAAGCTGGAGGGTAGGGGTCAGAGAGGAAGATCCACAATCAGGTGGATTATCTGCCACAATGGGCTGAAGTGTGAGAATGGCACAGGATAGAACAGGCTTCAGCTCTTTTGTTCATGGATTGCTCAACTTGATGTCTCCTAACAATAACAAAACCTCTCAATATTGCAACACAAAACTTTTGGTTTCAGTTTCTGTTTTTTGGTTCTTTCAGCTTGAGAAATGCCTAGCAAGTTTTTCCTTTTTTGTTCTTTAACTCGAGGTCTTTATATATTTTGTCACAATAGTTTGCTTTTTCTTCTTGAGCATCTCCTGAAATATTCTGATCATCCCTTTTACTTACTATCCTATCCATTTAGTTTGACTTCTTGATGCTCTATTGTAATGTTCAGAGTTACCTCTGCCCACCAGTTTTATTTCTTCTTCTTCCTCTGTTTTAATAACATTTTGATCTCCTCATTTCATGGACATAAAAAGACTATCTGAAGTATACTACTGTGTGTTATAGGGTACGATCAGTATGTGTATAAGGAAGACTTGTTGATACAATTGTTATTCACATACACATACCCATAACTAAAGCCTAAGAGAAGGAAATGAAGGAATTCTATCAACTGTTGCTGTCTGAAACTGACAAAATATACTATCAAGAAGCATTAACAATAATTGATGACTGGAATTCAATAATCAGAAACAAAATAGAGAGGATGATAGTCAGAAATTATGGGCTTGGTGACATAAATGAGACTGGAGAGTGAATGATTGAGTTTTGCACTCTCAACGATTTATAGTTTTTAAAATTTTAAATTAATTCTAATGAAAGTTTACAGAGACTTTGGATTTCCATTCATTTGTTGTTGCACTTTTCTCCCTGCCCACCCCTCCCCCTCAATTCACTTCTCTTTTTGTAAAGTAAAAAAAAAATTTAAAAAATTCATTGTTATTAAATCCCTGCTTTCCAAGTCCATTCCACCATGGTATCCTCATTCTGAACTCCTTTCTCATTTGCTTTAATTTCCCACAATTAGCATATACTCCTTCTCATTCCATTCTGTAATCAGACCTGTCCCATTTTTACCTGTCTTCAAACATTTATTGTAAAGTCTACCCCTCCTTTTAAACCTCTAGAAATAAAAAAAAAAAGTGTTGTCAGAGTTATTGAAGTAAAAGACTCAAGATTTTAGGGAGCTCTGTTGGCCTAGTTGCAAGTACCTGTGCTGCAATCCCACATGTGCTCTGAAGGCGAAGGATGGGCGGTCTCCTCCTGTGTGATTAACTACCTCTCAAAGTCCACCAGTAGGTCACCGGGGTTGGTTCTGATGCAGCACTATACAACAACAACAATCATAGTATGAGATATATAAGAGGGGAAATATTATGGAACAAACACTTTAATGGAAATAGAAGTTACTTTGATGTCTAGCATCTTCAGTTGGTAGACAAGTTTGCTCATTTTTAACCTTTCTCTCTTCCCTTGCCTTTAAGTACACCTATGAGTCATAGCTGATGCTCCAGGCTGTAATTCACACAAAAGATTATTGATTTTTTTTTAACCTAAGAGTGGGTGGTAGATTCCGACATGCAGATAGATAAAGCCTTACAGAATATGCATCAGAACTCTCCATATATACCATATAAGTTTTAATATATGTTATCCTTGATTTATTACAAAGTAAAATATATGTATCTAGTTAAGGGAACTCAGATGGCTTAGTGGTAAGAAGTTGTTCTGCCGAAGGCAAATAGTTTTAATCCATCGGCTACTCTAAGGAAGAATAAGGATAATCGCTTCTTATGTGATTTATTGCCTCTCAAAACCCTTTGGAGGGTCAGTTATAAATTGGTTTCAACATGATGGTACATAACAACATAGTAGGTGATGTACTGCAGTGATGAGAACAATAAAATCATATATATTGCTACAACCATATTAGGAATATAAAAAGACATATAAAACAGCTATTTATTTGAGAAGCAGTAAATACTACATTTAAGACATTTGATGAAGAGTTTTTGGCTAGTTTTCAGGTTTATGTTGCAGGGCTCACCTCTGTTCAGACCTGCTGACATTTTAAGTATTTCACTCCAGGAAACAGCAGCATCCTTGCTGAATTGTTGCAATCCTTTCTGTGCAGATGTTGACTCATCTGGGGTGAGTGCACTAAAAGAAGGAGAATCGGGATTTTAATTTACTAAGCAGAGTGGCAAATTATATAATTAGCTGATAAGCATGTAAGCAGAAATTAACAGTAGTAATCTTTTAGGGAGCAAGCTGGGACTGCACAAAACATATAAATATTTCTGTGATATAATTTCTGACATTAAGAAGTACATACTCTGTAGATTTAGTGACTTCTATTCCATGAAAAATGAAGAGTAATTATATTTGAATATTTTCGATTGTTTCCTTGCTTTTTCATCTTTATTATTTAGAATACATATCTTTCAATTAAAAAGCTTACTATTTTCTGCTTGTCTTTAAAAAAAAACACTGGAATTTCTTTTAGTCAATTAAAAAAATGTTAGAACATCTACAATAATTTAAAGCAATACTTCATATTCCAGAATCTAAAGGGAAAAAGGAAATAATTTTATTGATGTTTTATAGTAAATTAATTAGAAA
>NW_006399784.1:5146821-5153542 GCF_000299155.1 Elephantulus edwardii | reverse complement strand
CTATTCTTACTGGGGTGAGATGATACAGTTGTTTTGATTTGCATCTCTCTTAGAGCTTGGGATTTTGAACTTTTCCTCATGTGCTTGTTGCCATCTGAGTTTCTTCTTTGTTGAAATGTCTGTTCATATCCTGTGCCCATTTTTCAAATGGATTGTTTACCTTTATCTTGTGATGCTCAAGTATTTTATATATTCTAGATATAAGCCCCTTATCTGAAATTTCATTACAAAATACTTTTTCCCAGTCTGTGGCTTCCCTTCTTACCCTGTTGGAGAAGTTTTTTGATGTGCATAGGGATTTGATTCTTAGAAGGTCCCATTCGTCAATTTTATCTTCTCCTGGTTGTAGATTTTTTCAGATATTTGGAAGACTGTTTATGTTGTGGATTAGGACTTCTAGAGTTCTTCTAAGATTTTCTTTAATGAAGTTTATAGTCCTTGGTTTTAGTCCTAGATCCATAATCCACCGAGAATTGGTTTTTGTATATGGAGTTAGGTGTTGATCTTGCTTGAGTTTACTGCAGATAGTTTTCCAACATTGCCAACACCATTTGTTAAAAAGGCTGTTATTTCCCCACTGAACTGATTTCATCTTCTTGTCAAAAATCATTGATCATAGGTATATGGGCTGATTTCCGGGTTCTCAATTCTATTCCATTGATGTATGTGTCTGTCATTGTATCAGTACCATGCTGTCTTAACCACCACAGCAGTGTAGTAGGATTTGAAATCAGGGAATGAGAGGCCTCCTACCTTTTTTTCTATTTTTAAGGAGTGCTTTGCTTATTCGGGGCTTCTTTCCATTCCAAATGAAACTGGAGATTGCTTTTTCCATCTCGTTGAAGAATGGGATTGGTATTTGTATTAGTAGCTGCCTTTGGTAGTATTTTGCCATTTTCACAACATTGAGTCTTCCTAACCATGAGCATGGGGTATTCTTCCACTTCTCCATGTCTCTTTTTGTTTCTTGTAGCAATGTTTTGTAATTTTATTTTAATAGATCTTTTGTGGTTCTGGTTAGATTTTCTCCCAAGTATTTAATCTTGTGATTAGCTATTGTGAATGGTATTGTTTTCCTTAGCTCCATCTCTGTATTCTTTTTGTCACTGTAGAGAAATCCAGCTGATTTTTGTATGTTGAGCTTGTATCCTGCTATTTTGCTGAATTGTTCCACCGTGACCAATAGTTTTCTTGCTTAGTCTTTAGGATTTTCTAAGTATATTATCATATCATCTGCAAAGAGAGATTATTTTACTTCCTCTTTGCCAATTTAGATACCTTTTATTCCCTTCTCTTGGCTTATTAATATCGCTAAGACTTCCAAAACAATATTAAATAAGAGAGGTGGTAGTGGGCATCCTTGCCTACTTCCTGTTCTTAAAGGGAATGCCTTTAACCTCTCTCCATTAAGAACAATGTTGGCTCTTGGGTTTGCATATGTACCTTTTACTATGTTGAAGAAATTCCCCTCTAATCCTATTTTGTTGAGTGTTTCAATCAGGAAAGGGTGTTGAATTTTGTCAAAGGCTTTTTCTGCATCAATTGATAGGATCATGTGGTTCTTGTACATTGCTTTAATTAATGTGATGAATTACATTAATTGATGTAATGTAATTAGTTAATGTGATGAATTACATTAATTGATTTCCTTAAGTTGAACCATCCTTGCATACTTGTTACGAATCCCACTTAGTCATGATGATTTATTTCTTTGATGTATCTTTGGATTCTATTGGCCAGTATTTTAATCAGGATTTTTGCATCTATGTTCATGAGAGATATTGGCCTATATTTTATATTTTGGTGGTGTCCTTTCCTGGCTTTTGTATCAAGAATCTCTTTCCTGGCTTTTGCTTCATAGAATGAGTCTGGAGGAATTCCCTCTTTTTCTATCTTATGAAACAGTTTATGTAGAATTGGTGACAATACTTTGAATGTTTGATAAAATTAACTTGTAAAAACATCTGGTCCAGAACTTTTATTGGTTAGAAGTTGTTTTAGTACCTTTTCAATTTCTTCTTTTGTAATGGGTCTGTTCAGGTGTTCAATTTTGGTTTTTGTCAGTTTAAGTAGACTGTGTATTTCTATGTATTTGCCCATTTCCTCTAGGTTTTCATATTAGTTTGAGTATAGTTTTTCATAATACTCTAATGTTAGCTTTTTTATTTTAGTTGGTTCTGTTGTGATGTTGCCTGATTTATCTCTTATTCAGCTTATTTGTGTCTTCTCCTTCTTTTCTTTTGTGAATTTGCTAGTTGTCGATTTTATTGACATATTCAAAGAACCAATTTCTAGTTTTGTTGATAGTTTCAGTTGTTTTTTTGGTTTTCTATTTCATTTATTTCTGCTCTAATTTTTATAATTTCAGTTTTTTAGAGGGTGTCTGGTTTTCTTGCTGTTCTTTTTCAATTTGCTGGAGATGTTGGGTTAGAGAGTCAATGGTCAGTTTTTCCTGCCTTTTGATGTGTTTGCTTATTGCTGTAAATTGACCTCTGATTACTCTTTTGGCTGTTTCCCAGAGGTTTTGGTAAGTGGTGTTTTCATTATCATTAGTTTCAAGTAACTTTTTAATTTCATTTTTTATTTCTTCTTGTATCCAGTCATGTTCAAGCAAGGTTTTGTTTAGCTTCTAAATGTATATTTTCTTTCTCCTTTATCTTCTTATTATTAATTTCTAATTTTTTAGCTTTATGGTCAGATAAGATGCTTTGTATTATTTTTATGTTTTTTAATTTACTGTTGCTTGCCTTGTGACCTAGAATGTGCTCTATTCTGGACAACATTCCATGCACATTGGAGAAGAAGGTATAATCTGCTTTTTGAAGTCAAGTTGGTTTGTTGTGTGGTTTATTTCTTCAGTATCTTTGTTGAGTTTCATTCCGGTAGTTCTATCTTTTCTGGAGATGCCAAGTATTATAGTAGTGTTGTCTATTTCTTTTTTCGGTTTTGTTAATGTTTGTTTTATGTATTTTGCAGGTCTTTCTTTTGGTGAATGTTGTTGTTGTTTTTGTGTGCATTTGGTGAATAGATATATATTATTGTTAGGTCCTCTTGTTCTATTGACTTTTTGACATTATGTAGTGTCCTTACTTGTCTTTGAGATGGTTTTTACATTGATATTTATTTTATCAGAGATTAACATCGCTAATCCTGCTTTTTATGGTTGACATTTGCTTGGTATATTTTCCCCCATTCTTTTATTTTTAGTCTTTCTTGATCTTCATTTTTCAGGTGTGTCTCTTGTAGACAACATATTGGTGGATTTTGGTTTTTTTTATCCAATCTGCTACTTTTTTTCTCTTCAGCAGTGTATTTAAACCATTCACATTCAGTGTGATTATTGAGAGGCAAGGTTTTATTGCTATCATTATGTTGAGTTCTTTTTGGTGTTGTTACTAGTTTTCGGTCCATGCTGTTTTCTGTGGTTCCTCTGTAAGAAGGACATCTTTGAGTCTTTCCTGCAACATTGGTCTTGTTTTTCAAACTCTCTTAGGTTCTGTTTTTCTGGGAATATCTTGATCTCTCCTTCATATCTGATGCATAATTTTGCTGGGTACAATATTCTTTGTTGACAGTTGTGTTTTTGAATGTTTGATATATGTCCTCCACTTCTTACTTGCATAGTTTCTGCTGATAAATCGGCATTTAATCTTCTCTGCTCTCCTTTATAGGTTACTTTTTGTTTCTCCCTTGCTGCTTTCAGGATTCTCTCCTTATCTTTGGTTCTGACAAATTTAACTATGATATGCCTTGGTGTTTTTCTTTTCGGATCTAGTCTATGTGGTGTTCGCTCAGCTGTAGTCCTTCAAGTTTGTCTTTCATCCATTGAAACTATTCAATCATTGTTCTTTTAAATTCTGTGTCAGAAAGTTCCATCAGACTTTCTGGCTTCAGGCAATCCATTAATACTGTGTCAACCTTTGGGGGTTACATCTTGCTTTGTGCTTGTGAAGTGTGTAAGATATCTTGCTTTCTTCGAGGCATTGATATGTTCTTGATCTGAAGATAATGCTCTAGAGATGAGTTGGGCAAATACTCCACTATTGTTTTCCTCTGAACTTCTGACTCCAGGGAAATGTCAGTTCAGAGCAGCCTCTTGTAGAGAAGACAGGTCAAGGTGCTCTGAATTAAAGGCAAGTTGATTGCCCAGAGGTGTAGGCACTGGTGTGAAGCAGAATGGGGTGGGGCAGGTACAGGGGTGGGGCAATCACTAGGACAGGATAACCACTTGGGGGACCTCACTCAGACATCAGCTGTCCAGGTGTGCTCACAATTGGGGTCCCTATTCAAATTCTAGCTGTCTGTCTCCCACCCAGTGGTTTTCACTCAGTGGTCCCTGGCCAGTGGCACTTATGCAGGTGCCCTCTTGCAGCGGTCCCTGCCCAAGCAGCATCCTTGGTCCAAGGGGACCCAAGAAGTCAAAGTCAAGTTCCCACTGACCCACTTTCCTCTGACTGGTCTACAGTGTCCACGAAAGTTCAGACAGATTACTACTGGCCTGCTCATACCTGGGCAGTCAGTGTGGCACAAGAGAGCTCAGCCAAATTCCCACCAGTGGGCTCACCCTTAAATACTCTCCCAGCAATCAGCGGTGTGCAAGAAAACCCAACAGGATACTACTGGCATTTATCTTGCCAGATCAGTTCCACATAAGCTTGGATGATGTCTTCGGGCAATGACTGGCTCTGTGGTGTGCCTTTGTGTTTTTATAGCACCAAAATAATTGCTTTAACAAAAGTTCTGATTCAAAATCCTACTGTCCATAGCTGTTGATAGGTCTCCATGTTGCGTGAAAGGCTCTCTAGTGGCCCTGGGGCACCGCTGCCTCAGGTGCAGGGCTGTGATGTCACTGAGGGGGTGTGGGACTGTGACGTGGGTGGGCGCATTGGGGCACGGTGCTGTGGTGGGGGTGGGGATGGAGGAAGGAGGGAATGTGGGAGCAGAGGCACAGGGGTGGGTGGGTGCAGGGGCAGGCAGGTGAGGCTTGTGTGCCCCCAGGGAATTTGGGGCTGCAGGCCCCTTAACAAATGTTAAACAGTCATGTCACCAGTCCTCAGCACATCACACTGCCCAGCATCGCTGCTCTGTGCCTGTCACTTTGCTCCTCTGCTCCCGTCGTTTCACTTAATAAAAATTGTTTTTAAAAGTATTGTATTTTCCTCTTAATCTGTCTTGATACTGCAGGACTAAACCTGAATTTGCACTGTGAGATATTCTTTGCCCCTCTCAGTCCTCAAACTGTTTCCCTAATCCCACTCTTGGTATCACAACTATGAGTAAAGTCTGTGAGTCAATAATGAATATTGAACCAAATGATTGGTGAAAATAGGTGCAGGAATATGGGGAGTCGCATGTCTGACCTATCAGCTATCTGAATATGGGGAGTGCCATGTCTGACCTATCATCTACCTGCCTGCTGCTGCTATGGATATTATTGATTGGGACAGTTTCCCTCTGTGAAGTGGTTAGAAGCCAGACTAAGTCATTCCCATGTGGCATCTGCTCGTTAAACACAAAAGCTTTGTCTTATATCTCTTAAATAAAGTCTAACATTTTAGTGACTCCAGCTTGAATTTCTAGCAGCCCACTGTAAATATATTGGTCTAATTACTTTTAAAATATTTTTCAACAATATTTTACTTTAATGTGATGTTAATTATACAGTTCAATAATTTCCACATTATGATAGATAATTTTTTATATGAAAAAATAGAATCCCTTTCAGTCAGTTGTCCAGTTACCTCTCTTTCAAATTTCTTGGCAGAAAATAGTAAACCCATCTAGAGCCATATCTATTTATTGAAACACCTCAACGGGTATTCTAGAAATTCCCGGAGGCTTATTTTATGTCATTTCTGAAAGCATAGCTTGAACTTCTTCTTTCAGTTCAACTGATTCTTGGTCATATACTACTTTGTTAAATGTTTCAGTGTAAACCAAATATTTCAAATATTTCAATACAGTGACTGGGTATTCCTTCTATCTTCTTTAGATACTTCCTATACCTTTTAATATTTTGTCCATAGAACCCTTCAGTATTACAACTTAGTAACTTTTCACAGTATTGTTATAGAGGTTTACATTTAACTCTTCTGACAGGGTGTTGTTTTATTTTCTGTCACTGACACCATTTAAAGTAAGGCTTGTGGATGTTAGGATTATATTTTTTCTTCACATGTATTCAATCTTTAGTGTTCTCTGTTACATAGTCCATAGGGAGTTGTATTGATAATTCAAATGTGGTGCATCCTTGCTGTTTGAAATCCACTTGTATATTTATTATGTAATTTAAAAACTAGACAATATGATAATATGTCATCAGTATTGGAAGAAGACTCATCAATAGCCTACCATCAACAGCCTACATTATGCAAATAATAAAAGCTTGCTTGCAGAAATAAAGGAGACTTGAAACACTGATCAAAGACTATTGTCTTTAGAATGGATTACTCTTCAACATCAAGAAAACAAAAATTCTCATAAATGGAATTACAGGCAACATCATAGTAAATGATGAAAAGTTTGAAGTTCATTTTTCTTGGAGTCACAATCAACATCAATGATAGCAGCAATCAGGAAATCAATAACATGTTACGTTGGGAAAATTATTTGTCAAGGAAGTCTCTGAAGTCATAAGGTTTTCTAATATTTTGTATGTATATAAAAGTTGAACAATGTATGTGGAAGACTGAAGAAGAATGGATGACTGTGTAGTATGATT
>NW_006399784.1:5139674-5146721 GCF_000299155.1 Elephantulus edwardii | reverse complement strand
TAAGCCCAGTGGCCTAAAATAATATTATATTCTATGTTTATATAAGCCAAAAAATTTATAGTTAATGTTTAGGGAGATTTTAAAAAATTATTTTGCCTTTATATTACACAGTGCTTAATAATATTGTAACTTTACTCCAGATTGTCTGTAAAAATAATAAATATGCCTCTCTTCTGATATATCCCCCATTATTATATGCTTTCACCATGCTTAAATGTCATTTTTATTATATTTGAAAAATCCAGAATTGGCTTTTATGTTATATTTTTCATAAATTTTTATATTGTTGGATAACGTTGCTGGTCTGAAATGGTCTGCCATTAAAGGATTTATATAATACAGTGTGATGCAGAGAGAGTAGTTAGGTGTCAGAAGAGGGAAGTCTACAATAACCCAGAACTCACATCAGTGGTACCTGGAGAATCACTGAACACTCTACAAAGATGTCGGGGGAGATGGGTAGATTCATT
Source organism: Elephantulus edwardii (assembly GCF_000299155.1). Lineage (NCBI taxonomy): Eukaryota > Metazoa > Chordata > Mammalia > Macroscelidea > Macroscelididae > Elephantulus > Elephantulus edwardii. The sequence goes on along the minus strand of NW_006399784.1, from coordinate 5,146,251 downwards.
CTGATGTTATTTTTATTTAGCCCTACCTTACTCCCAGAGATCAGAAAATGATGAGAAATTCAATTGCTTTGGAGCTCAGTGTCACAGTATCCTGACCCCGAAAGCTAAGGGCTCAAGTTCTAATGAATGTGTGTGTCTCTGTGTTTTATTAGCATTACTTAGGGCAATGGGTAATTTCTAAATAGATGACAAGAAGTTAGCGCAAGAAACTCATGATGGCGATTAATTTTGATTTCATACAGCAGATGTTTGCTCAGTGCCAAATAAACCTGTTCAATTTATCCTGTGTCTTAATGTACCCTATCTATTATTTACATGTGAGCAAATGCACCACTGAGAAAAGGATTATCAAGGGCATGGCAGGGGTATAGCAGGACATCTGGTAAGGTGATTGCTTACAAAATCAAAATTCTTGGCTGCAACTCAAGACTGTACATAATTTAGGAACACGTTCTTCTCTGTTTCTTTTTTCCCCCCTATCTTTATTGTCTTACATTTAAGACTGTCAACAGTAAACTCTGGTTTTCAGCAGGAATAATATATGCTCTGATCAAACACATTGGGAAAATAGGAGGCAGTAACATTAATGTTTATTTTAGTATTCTAATCATTCTCATCTTCATTAATATAAAAAAGTTTATGGTATTTACACATTAACTAGATTTTATATAAATCTGTGGGCATGATCAGTATTAATACTGACCTGGTTTTGATATGGTACAGATTTTAATGCAAGTAACTTGGGTATTAGTGCAATATTAGTGTAACCTAGTTAAAGTGAACAATTTAATATAGTGCTTACTCACCAGAAACTGCAGAAGAGTAGATAGAAATATCACAGGGAGGGCAATATTATTTTTAAAAGAAAATAATTGTGGAGGGAATAATGAAAGATAGTATGTTAACCTTAATTATTTTTTTCTTCCAGATGCTAGCTTTTCCTTCCACCTGCTTCAGAAATACCTTATTTGATCTTAGACAAAACAAATGTACAATCTGAGAAAATGCACCTTAAGCTATTCTGTTCCTTTAACATATTGAGTTCAATTAACTTCTAATAACAATTATGGAGTATATCAGATATAGAATCTTATTCTAAGTACTAGAGGGATAGCAAAGCACTATCCTTATCTTTCTGGATATTATGATGAAAATATTAAATAATCCAAATTTGAGGCTAACAGTAACACTTGCAAAATGGAAGTTATTATCAAGAAGGAAACTGTTTCTTTGATAAGAGGATTCAGGTTTAGAGGAAAAGAGATTTGCATTATTGAAGTTCAGATAGGAGAAAGGAATTATTTGGACTTGTATCAGAAGTGCTACTAAGATAATGAGGTCTGAATGAACTGGATGTGTGACTATTAAAATTATCTTCTATATGTCCTTAAAACTCACCGTCTTTGTGAGAACCATAGTTTTTCTAACCATTCATTTGTTGATGGGCAGTTAGACTGGAACAGATGAGGGGAAGGAGTGTCTGAAAAGAATATATGATTACTCATTTTATGTGTGACAATTTTCTTGAATAAGACATGCATTACAACATGAACTAGGGGAAGGGTAAGTGAGAAAGAGGGAGGAAAATGTGTAACAATCAATGAATGAAAATCCGAATTTTCTATAAATGTTTGATAAGATTACAATAATATAAAATAAAAATAAACGAAATTTACACACACACACACCCAACACTCTCACACTGCTAGTGATTCACAGTTACCTTCCAGATAGTTTCTGAGGCTATAAATCGTGAGAAGAGACCTACTTATATTTCTCCCTCTGTGTGGCTGGCAGATCTGAACTACTGGAGACATATGATCTTTGAGTTAGCAGTGCAACTCACTAAACACTGCCATCAAGGCTCCCTAGATGCTTCCTAAACAGGGACATCTAGAAGATATTGTTGTTGTTCCACATCAATTCAGAACCAACCCATACCTGACACTCAAGCAGGTTTTGAGAGGCAGCAAATCACATGGGAGCATAGTGCCCATCCTCCCCTGGAGCAGCTGATGGATTCAAATTGTGTACCTTTGCGATTACAGTGCAGATTCTTGCCACTAGACCAGCAGAGTTCACTAGAAGTTATTAAGGGTGTGAGAGTTCAATTAACATAAAAAGAATAAAAATGAAGATAGGAAAAATTACTAGCATCTACAAGTTTACAAGTTTGTTTATATTCTGTGTTGTTGTGTGTCATCAAGTCAGAACCACCTCATAGCTGACCCACCAGAGAGTTTTCAGAGGCAGTAAAACAATCTGTAGGAAAGAATTGGCACATCATTCTTCCATGGAGCAGGTGGTGAATTTGAACCATATAACTTTGGGATTATGGCACAGATTCTTACCACTAGGTCACCAGAGCTCCCATTTTATAATTAAGATATATCTTTGAATTATAAATTATAAGGAATCATTGGAGAAGTTCAATATCAGCAGTTGAAATGAGGCCAGGTGCTGATTGTGGAATAGATTATCAACTACTCAAATGCAAGTCAAATTAAAGCTAAAGAAGGTTAAATAATTTTCACAGTAATCACAATTTGATCTTCAGTCTATCCCTCTTGAATTTAAAAGCGAGCTCAGGAACAAGTTTGAGGCCTTGAACACTAATGAACTAAAATCAGATGAGCTATGGGAATATGTCAAGAATATTATCCATGAAGAATGCAAAAGGTCACTACAAAAAAAAAGAAGAAAAGACCAAAATGGATGTCAGAAGAGACTGAATATTGCACTATAGTGCCAAGAAGCCAAAGCAAAGGGAAGTAACTGAGAAGTTAAGGAGCTGAATAGATTTCAAATGGCAGCTCAGGAAGATAAAACAAAGTATTATAAGGAGCTGGATTAGGAAAATAAAAATAATCAAAAGATCTGAACTCTGCATTTCTTAAGCTAGAGAACTAAAGAACAAATTCAAGTAACAAGTTGCAATGCTTAAGTACGTTATGGACAGGATGATGATTTATTCAGGAAGCAGTAAAAGAGGATAGAAGGAATATACAGAGTTACAGTCCCCAAAAGAATTGGTTGACACAGAAGAATTTTAAGAAACAACCTATGATCACGAGGCAAGGTGATGAAGGAGGAATTTCAGGCTGCTCTAAAGCGTTTGAGCAGGGGAAGACACAGGAATTGATGGAATACCAATTGAAGTATTTCAACAGCTGTTTCAAGTAGGTGTTGCCCAGGATATGTTCACTAGGTTGTGCCAAGAAATCTGGAGGAGAACTACTTGACCAACTGACTGGAAGAGATCCATATTTATTTAATTTTTTTAATAAAAAGGTCATTTGTCAGAGTGTGGAAATTATAGCACAATAACACTAATATCACACACTAGCAACATCTTGCTGAAGATTAAATAGAAACGACTGGAATAGTACATTGACTGAATTATCAGGAATACAGCTGAATTTAGAAGAGGTTGTGGCACTATAGACACTATTGCTGATGTTAGAAGGATCTTGGAAGAAAGCAAAGAGTACCAGAAGAATGTCTATATGTGTTTCATTGACTACAAAGGCATTTAACTGTGCAAATCACAATAAATTGTGGCTAACCTTGAGGAAAACGGGAGTCCCAGAACATTGATTATGCTTATGTAAAACCTGTACTTGGACCAGAAAGAAGTCCTCAGAACAGAGCAAGGAAACATTTCATGGTTCAAAATCAGAAAAGAAATGTGTCAGGGATGCAACCTGTCTCCATACTTTTTCTATCTATATGCAGAATAGATCATTCTGAAAGTGGGCTTTATGAGGCGGAATGTGGCATCAGGATTGGAGGAAGACTCAACAATCTATATATGCCTATGACACAACCTTGCTTGCTGAAACAGAAGAGGACCTGAAATGCTTGCTGCAGAAGGTTAAAGGCTGTAGTCTTCAATCTAGATTGAATGCTCACCACTAGGCCAAATTGTAGCTCCATGATAGATGGGGAAGAGATTGAGGTTGTTAACAGTTACAGCTTGCTCAGCTCCACAATCAACACACTTAGCACCAGCAGTCAAGAAAACAAAGGATTAATTGCACTGGGAAAATCTGTTGTCAGGGACCTCTCCAGAGTACTGAAAAGCAACAGTGTCAATCTAGAGACTATGGTGCACCTTATCCAGGCCATGGTCTTCCAAATTACCTGCTATGCACTAGAGAGCTGGACAATGACTAAGGATTACTAAAGAATCAATGCCTTCTAATTGTGGGGCTGATGAAAAGTTTTGAACATACCATGGACTTCCATGGAAACAAATATTTCTGTTTTGGAGAGGGTGAAACCAAGTTTCTCCTTGGAGGCTAAGATTTTGAAACATACTTTGGGAACATTGCCAGGAAGGACCCATCCTTGGAGAGAATAACATCATGCTCAGAAGGGTGGAGGGACTTTGGTGGGAGAGGAAAAACCCAGATGAGATGTATTGAACCAGTAACTGGGGCACTGGGGATTGATATACCTGAATTAGTACGACTCGCTCAAGATAGGGCAGACTTCAGAGCTGATAATACATAGTGTCACTATGGGTCACAGGTGACTCAACAATAACAACAGGATAATTAATCCTGATACTGTTGTTCCTGATACTGAATTCACAGGGTTAATGTACATGTGTTTTCGTATAATAGTTATCAATATATTGTCCAGAATTTATTTTTATTTCATGGGTCATTAGATCCTACCTTAAGATTTTTAGAAATTGGCTACCTGTGTATATTAACTTTTCACTTTCTGTTGAAACCTTATACATATATCTTTAAATTACAGACTTGAGCCTGAATTGTTATTCATTGAGTTAAGATTCCACCTTACTTTTTCAATTTATTTTGAGTCTTCTAGGAAAACCTAATTCAATCAGAAGATACAAATATTACATCATTTTTAAGCAAAGGTTTCTCATTAGTTTATCCAAAATGGCATTGCAATGCAATGCATCTTAATTTAGCCCAGCCTTTCTAACAGCATGAAGATTCTTTAATATATGGTACTTTGAATATTTTAAGTCATATAATTATGCTTTGTTAGCAGGGGGTTAGGTTATTTATTTTACAAAAGATTCGTAATGTAAATATATTTTTGGGCTTTTATAACAAATTCACCAAAGACCAGTACTGACATCCGCATGTGTATTACAAAACACATTTCAACATGATTCAGTTTCCAGAAAGTCTATTCATTTGTTCTTATTTATTTGTTGGTTTGTTTGTTTTCCCCTTGGCAATAATGTCTAGTTAATGGCGTCTCTATATCTATCAGAAGTGAATCAGTCCAGCACTGCTGAGAAATTTAACATTATGTGTGGTGAATAATTATTTACCAAAATAGGAAGAACTTCAGTATGTAGTCAGTCTGCACGAAGCAAGCCCTGGAAAGCTGTTCTAGTCAAACTGAACTGTATGGGCAATGACATTTCTATCCAAAATTAGAGCATGAATGGGGAACGTTAACACGCATACCTTTTAAATATTTTCATTACAAAGTGACTACAATTCCATTTCATTTAAAAACCTAGTCTTGATAGCTATCTTAGTCCATGTAATATGACTCAATATTTTTCCCATATTTACTGTTCTGCTTCGTTAAAAAAATATTTAGGTTACTTCAGAAAAATTTAAAATTTGGTTAAATTATTTACAGTTTGGAATACTTTTAATTTAAAAATTGAAAATCATTTTGTATCTATATAATTACCATTGAGTTATCTTTTTATTCATGCCTTATATGAATACTTTAGAAAAGTGAATATGTAAAAATAAATTTGAATTAAGTTCTTAAGTCACCAAAAGTGATTTCATTTGTTTCTTTCAATCAAGTAATGTTTTATATGTCTAATTATGAATTAATTTAGTAAAATAGTATTATGTTTATCTTTTATCATGAAAGTATGGCTATTTCCACCATACAGAAAATGACTTTGTAAACTTAAGGAACAAATATTATTTAATCTAAATCTAGAGATCTTTGTTGACTAATTCATAGTGGTAAAATCTGCAAAGATACCCTAAGTAGTTGTTTTCTAGTGAGCATTGTTTTATTATTTGTTTACCCTAGTTGTTTTTTTTTACTATCTCACAATATACCACAGAATTAATTTAATCTAAACTCTTTAAATATTTTTATAATGAAAAATATATTTTACTTCATCTGCAAATCAAAATGGAAAACTCTCTTTTCCTTTTAATTTTATTTTGCTTTTTATTTTGCATAAATATTAACTAAAATTACTTTATGAAAGCATTACAAATATATGAAAATTTACATTTTTTTCTTCTACAACCCAAGCTAGAAGGAAAAATAATCTGAAATTGGGAAAGTATCATAACTTTTTTAACATTCAATTATATTTTTAGCAATCCAGAAATAAAATAATGGAAATATAAATAGAAAATTGGTAAAAATTTAACACTAAATAATGCAATATAGAGTAACACATTGGACAAAGATGTTTTAAGTGGCATCAGAAAGGTAAATATATTCTGAAAAGGAATAATCAAGATATCAGAATCTAGAAGTTGCTGTAAATCAATTTCTTAAATAAATAGGAATTCTTTTTTTAATATTTTTATCAATTTTAATA